>NW_008751811.1:518300-653682 GCF_000715545.1 Opisthorchis viverrini
ACCTGGTGTGAGAGACTCTGTGAGTGTCGCGGGACACTCTCCAGTATAGCTCAATGGATCGCTGAGGTGCGCAAACCGTCACACCACGGTAAGGTCCAGTCTCTTCGTGACGGTGACGAAACAGACTACAGAGGTGAAGCCACTGGTACACGAAACAGGTAACCGAGCCGGTGCGAGATACGGAGTGTCACAAACTGATCCGTCGTTTGGCAGCTGTTAACCGTGTACTTGAGCATTATCAGTTTATTGTTCGCAGAGAAGCAGGACAATGTTCAGAAAGCAGATGGTTGAATACTTGAGGTTTCTGAACACTCAAACTATGGTAACTGAATTTACGGTTCATATAGCAATATGGAAGGCAGTGTAGTAATAAGGACTCGACCAATGACATGATCACATTTACGCCAGGGACATCACGAAGTTCACTGTAACCAATAACTAACGATTCGCGGCTCCTGCTAGAGTGCACCCTTACTCATCAATTCAAACTATTAAAAGGAACTAAAACGTTGCTCTTTTGCTATTTAAAAGGCAGTTAAAATCACTTGCTTTATGGTCAACTTCTTCGTTAACAAACTGGCTCAAGAAAATGAAAGCAGTTCACTAAGTAAATTCTCACTTGTTTTCAAAAATCAAGTCGGCTTATCATGAAGTGCACCCAATTACTGATTTTGTCAGAACCACCCTAGACTGGTGAAAAAACTAATCAATTATTCAACAAGTAAAGCTACCTATTTATCTATAGATAGGCATGCGATCCACGTGATGCTCAGCTTGATTGATTACAAGACCAAACATGGCTTGTGAATACTCACCCAGTGTGTGGCTTACAGGCAAGACTATTAGGCACCCATTGGGAAAGCGTGGTACGCGGATCAGTTGTTTGAGAGTGCAACAACGTAGATACCAACGCCGTTGTACACCACAAGAGCAAGTGTTGCTGGATGGGAGTATGGGACCAGACTTTCATCAGTCTACATTCCGAAACTGTTGCCGCTAGGTTCAAATGCACCAGTTATATTCATGGAGGATTTAAAAGCATGTTGTCAAATAAGTGAGCATGTTAAATATTCTTCGAACACAAGTTAATAAAACATCAATCTTGGATGGGCACGAGACAGTCCTGTGCAATTCCTAAGGCAGAAAAGTTGCGTCTTCTTAACTTTTGTTAAAGGGAATTTGCATCAAATAAAATGATTCAAAAACATTTAGCGGGTATTCTTTTCAGTGCAATTGTCTGGTGTCTTACAGCGCAAGAGTATGTCTGTTATATTCTGACACCAGGTGACTGATTTCCTCATATTAACTTACTAACCGGAACAGCAGTGCAGCAGGCCGTCGCACACAATTTTCTCAGAAATGCTTTTATGAGGTATCTTATAAAACATGTAAAGGTATGGCAGCTAGGCACTGAAAAAGGTATTACAGCTGAACGACAAAAGGTCCAGGCTCATGTGTATCCCCAGATAATCGCCCTTGGATAACTGGTCAGTTTTCTCGCCAGTTGCGACATTATTCACTGATGGTGACGAAATTCCGAGAAAGTAAACACCCATAAAAACTGGCAGGATTCTAGACAATCATCGAAAGTGGTACGGAGAGCTAGACGGGACAAGACGTTTGAGTATACATGCAACCGACCACCTAACTGCCTGTCAGACGAGCCGCGAATTGCATCCAAGTGGCTACGAATGCAAAGGATGTCTGACGGCAAGTGGCTAATCGGGTCGCAGCTGACGAACTAGTGTGAATGTGTCCAATGCGTGCTGACTTTAACCAAACCACGGGTATATCGAAAAATTGCCAGATGTGCTCATGCGAACATCACCTCATCCCACGTAGCAACTTGTTGATAATACACATGGTTCTCGCCACAACAGCTTCTGCGAATCTGCCTTATTGGGTGTTTATTCGACGAGGAGATGCATCGGTTGTAATTGGTCGACTTAGATGTTTAGTCGCATTTGGCCTGTAGCATAATCACGCGCTCCTATTGATTATCCAGTCCGTTCCGATGGTGTGTGAATTCAGGCATGTCGGTTCACTTTGGTAGCAAACACCATCTCAATAATACCACAGTTTCCCCTAAGGACTCCGTACATCGCTCACTCAATCTAAAATATATTTCACGTGACTGAGGCACAAAGGGATCTTCTAGGATCCAATCTGACAGTTTATTTGAAAATCACTGTAACGCTTCGGTACACCTTTTGTCGAAATTTCAGCAAGTCTCAACCGAGATTCTCGACCATGAGCGACTCGGTTATTTTCGTAAGTCATTCACAATATGGTACGAATCTGGACCATAGGCAATTCAATCAAAACAAGTGTGGAATAATAATCATGACTTTGGGATAGGGGGTTTTGGCCGCACCACTAGACAAATGACTATATCTCTGTCTGGAGAAGGTGGCTTAGGAAAACCCTCAAAACTTAAGGATTCATTGTTCTACTTTCTATTTCCTAATGCAAAAAAAACTGTTTTTCCCTCGCGAAAACAACCTGGAAAACTGATATATAATGACTAGGTCAACAGAAGTCTTCTCCCTCTTTTGACAGTTCGTCAACAATCCCAGCTGTCCGAACTGCCCACACATAAGCTACGCCTAGCACTGATTGACAAATTCTGTTGGTTTAACTGCAATGTGACTCTCCGCTCAGCTCAGCGTGGACGCACGAAATCCCCCAACTTCGAACACGAGTTCAAGATTGAAGTAATTGTCGTGCAAGTCTAACACCTTTACTGAGATTCAAATCTTACAAACCTCACGGCACTAAGTATATGAATTTGGCCTTAATAAATCTTCTTTCGCTATAAGTTCGGATCTCTTCTGGCAGTGATTAGAAAGGCCGGGGAGAGAAGTAATCAGTTCTGTTTTTTCCTCCCGTCGTGACAGTGATTTTCCACTGGTGAAGCTCTGACCGTAATGAACACTTGGAACCAACCTCACTAACAAACAGCACCCAGTATGTGCAAAATCGACGACCCCATTAAAACTTGAAAGTTGTTGTTTGGAACGACAAATGGGCATTAATCATGGCAAGTTGCTGTGTACCAATACACCACACAACTCCAAGATTATTTTGCTGATGTGCAATTTGCGTCTTAACAGGTGAAAAGTGCACCAAACTATAAGGTACTGTAGCAGTTCATCCTTTCCCATTTCGTTTTGGCACCTCGAGTTAAAATCGGACATAAGACGCTAAGTTGTGCGTAGTGTGTACGATCTGGAAAACAGTTCGGTTCAAATTTGTAGTGTAAGTAGAAAACATGTCCCTTAAACTCAATACCGTTGGAACATGCAAAGTGCCGTTTCCGTGAATTGGAGAGTGGGGTTTTATGATTGGGGTGTTTCATTCCGATAGTTCATTTATATCAAAACTCATTGTCCTATGTCAATGCCTTGGTAAGAATTCCAAAGCGATCCTGTTATTGTATTATTTAAAAACTTCCAAGCAAATGATTCTTAAGATGGAGATTGCAGAGTGGAAGTTCACCAGGATTCCCCATACGGCACTGCTCCAAAGTAGAGGGCGACGAATGTATGTAGCCAAAGCATTGCTTGGTACTTGTGGTCCTCCGATAGGCCCAACTGTTTTCGCGGCGAAAAATATACCATAAAACTGCTCATAGGATTATCAAGCTCATTTGGCGACCGCCCACTCGTAGTGCTCATGTTCATGATCTTATTTTTTAAGTTATCGTTACATTCAGATTAGGGCTCACTTGTAAGCTTCTGATTCGCTCGTCATCAGTGACCATTTGGGATACAAGATATGTTCAAAATTGAAAAACCCTTGGTTTGCAGGGAACAACAGGACGACTGTCGCTTACGCAGATTGCACAACAGAAACAACCCGACTTCCCTGAATCACGCAAGCACGTGAAGCGAGAAAAGCAACTAAGTGCGGTAACGTGGGAAAACTGTTTATCAGTAAATCACTGAGCAGCGTCCAATAGGGTATCGACCAACTGGATGACAACTTGCACAGAAGTGGTGCGCAAAGAATCACAAGTGCCGTCCGTATCAAGCACGCATATAATATATATGAACATATATATGAACATCTGGTGCGGATGCTCATAGGAAGCTTTCAGTTTGCACGAAGATCGTGTTTCAACGAACCCTCTAAATCGCTAGCAATCGAACATTTGCACTGATCACAAAGCAATTAGCTATAGATGTTAATCGTGCGTTTGAGATTATCTACCCTAATCGAACACGTGTCGAATCGAATCATGCCCTGGTTCGTATCCAGGACGACACTGTCATTGAACAAGGTCTCTGAGGCGAAACTTAACTGACCATAAGAACTAGTGACCAAAGGCATTCGAGAAATGAAAAAACGGCGGCCAACTGTTCCAACTTGTCCCCATCCCTGAGCCAAAGAAGCCGCGTCATTTGAGGTGCGGTGGAAAAAAGATGACCCAACAGATCATTGTCACCTCGCCTTTGATTGATGGAGTAGTTCGAAAAACTCAAATGGTCTGCGGTGCCGCCTAACGGTCAACATACCACCCGCTTTCCAATGGGATGAGAACTGCCCAATTCCAGCAGTGCGCAACTACAACTATGATTGCGCGAACCATTCATGTGCTGTATGTAAATTTCAAGCAAAAATGAATGTGGTTCAGATGTAGTCCGTTGATTACTCAAACAGCCGGCAGTGATCATCCACTTCCACCGACCCCAAGACACTCCAGTGATTAAGGCGCGAAGTTACTGACCGGAAAATTCCGCGGTTCGAACCCAACAACAGCATCTCGACCGCTCCTGTCCAGGCTTTGGCAACTTGGCAAACCCTCGGCTCTTATGCTTCCTTCGGGTGACTTGCCAACTAGGCAGCGAGAGTTACGGCCGAACCATTACTATTATTTTTAGTAGCCGCCTCTAGCGTTGGTTCACCCTTATTCTTTCGGCCATTTCATGGACTTCTGTATCATTCGGGGCGGGCTCTGGTACCCTGCCCCATCAATCATCCGAACAGTTTACCCATCAATTGCAGGTCATTTTATGCCAATACCAAAACTTGTTCGTATTCTGTTCCAGACTTAAAGCAACCTGTCCGCCGAATGTTGACAGGACGTCTGTTGTAAAGACCCCGCTTTGTTAAGGAATCAGCCCCGCCAGGTTCCTCCAGTTAGATCCTCGTACGTTCACGGACAACAAGCTACCTAGTTAGGTGAGAGCTGCGCCCGTGCGTCGACTCATCTGATTTGCAGCTATGAGCAAAAGCAGTAAGGCGCACTGGTTTGCCTGCTATCGACTACCTGAAAGGTTATGTGAATTTGTACCACGCCCAGCATGTCGGCCATACTGACTTTTGAAGCGTAAGCCTACGTGTCGTGAGACGGTACACTTAATTGGTAAAATGGTCCTGCATACTACTCCAGCTCGAGTTCAATCAAACATAGAGGGCACTGGAGCACTCTCGCATGCAAACATTCAAAGCATGCCCTGATTCTAGCGTTCCACACTTTCATCAACTGATGCCTTGCCGAAGCGCAATGTTTAGTGATCCGACCCCAATTTCAAGTGGCAGAAATGTGGCACAAAATAGTATAAACATGGATCGTGTCTAGGCTTGGGCAACCTAGCAGTATCCCAGCCCTCGTTTCTCCTTCGGGTGGCATAGCAGCTGGGCGTCGAAAGGATGCCAAAGCTGGACGATTGTTTTTATGGATTGTTAGGAAGACTACCTCTAAACGAACAAATTCACTTTACAAACGATTTGTCTTGTAAACTGAAACCTTGTTTCTGCATTTCGTCCTTTCACTGACATCCTATTGAACTGTTAGCTTTCCTTATATTCTGGTTCATATCGTGGAACGACCCACTTGTTTGCAGTAGAACTTCCTCGATGTTGTTTGTCTTCTCCATTCCGGTGAACTGACGAGTCTAACTGCCACATTACCACGGAAAAAATTCGTTGATTGGACTTTCAAGGATTACGGATCCCACGCTCAAACACAGGTGGCTGGGCTTTCCTAAACTCCATACTGCTTTACAGCGACGATAGCCTTAGCAGGCGGGACTAAAACGGTGCAATCGTAGATCACAAGGACTAACAAAAGTAGATGACAGTGTTCGCTAACATCATTGGATACTTCACTGTTCCAGCGTAGATGGCGGGCTTATACAGTATGCCCCATGGTGCGTAATTCAGAGGTCAGTCTGAACTGCAGAACTTCAGTTGAGATCAATGCGAAATCCATGTGTCGTTTGAATCCCCATCAACACATTTAGTCCATTCGTTGGTTTGCAAATCCGAGCGGTATGTGTGCGTTCACAAGGAGTGATCTCGGGAGACCTCCAAATAACGGCAAATGACGAAAAGTCATAAAGATTTGCCGCATTCTTGGCAGTACTGTGTTAGTTCCTTTGTCGTCCGACCGATGACAATCGGTTTCAGGTTGGCTTGGATGTCAAGCAGCACCCACTGAGCAAAGCTTCAGGGAGAACTTAAGCGATAGGGTTGAATGCGTTTCAGTTAGGCTAGCCATCACAGAATGATCGATGGGCTATAATATCATGGATCACCGTCGCTAGACGGTCCTTTTTGTGAGCCAGCCCATTCGACGCATCGCTGTGGACAAAACACAAACGTCTGGTCATGACGATGCGACCTACCAATAATCTACCAACAGTCTGTGGGTGAACTGACTTTCGACGGCTGTAGAGACAGAACACCCTATGCCAATGACGTAACGAACCATCAGCGATCAACAACCGGAAAGGAAAGCACCACCACCTGGATCCAAATAAGGATCTCTTACAGACCTACTTACTGTTCCAAGGCGAATCTTCAAGCTACCAAACATAGTCCGATCAACAAGGTAGGAAACTGGGGGGTCGATTGATGCAGCGTGTTCGTCTGAGACGCATAAGGTTTGTGGTGCCTTCAAACAGACAATTCGTCCAACTATACATCTAAGGTATGCTGGTATCGGCTAACTCTGCAAGCTGATGTCATTGTTTGAAGTGTGGTTTAGCCTGCCTGTCCAAGTGCACACTATGAGAGCCCATCATCGAATAGTTACTTGACTTGCTGGTGGAAAGGGTAGGGAGAACCTTCACGAGAACGCGCGCACGCCAAACGTTACCAAAGTCGATAGTGATGCAAGAGGAACATTTTACACCAAAGCTAGACATTCTGTTTTGAATAAATCACTATTACGGGTACCAAGAACGTGACAACTGTGAGATGATAGGAATTTATTTCGAAATAACGTACTTACATGGCGATGTGTAAAAACTATGTATGACATTTACCCATCATCACTATTGTTTCTGCTGAGAAGATTGATCAGAGCTGGATCCTGAGGCAGACCCTGAACTCGAGTCATTGGCCATCTGACAAACGTAAAGAGCTATTAAAACCAACAGATCAACCTTACCTTCCGGTATGCAATCTCAAATAATTTCAGAGAAGCCTGTTGTAGCTCATTTGTGGCTGCTCGTATGGTATCGGCTGTCTCATTTTCCTTGTTGCTGAGCCGCTGTCGCAACTCCTGGATTTGTGTCCCCAGCTTCTCCCGCTACAATGAAGGCAGTAAAAATGGAAGTCAGTCCAGGTAAATGAACCTCACTTCTCAAGCGACAACGCTGTTGGTACAAAAACTACAATGAAACGAAAAACCAGTTCGATAAGTCCCAAATGACAGAAAGCAAGTGCGTCCAATAAATCTGGCTGGTTGGATGGGAGAATAGTTCGAAAAGCCGCGAGATCGCATGATTTAGATCTGAATGTCATAGTTAAAGTAATGCCAGGTTGGTAATGCGATCCCTAACGTTCCTGAATCACCATTTATATGCCCACCAGCGTCGTTCTAAGTGCCACGGAAGTGTCACGCACCGACTACGCAACAAGAGAAGTCGTATCCTGATCAATCAGCCGGGCAGAGTCGAGATAGATAGGTGCTTCGCGCACCATAAGGGAGATTCTAGCATAACAATGTGGAGTTCCGTGAACACTCTGGAAATACCGTTGTAGCAATCCTCGCTCGTGTCCTTTCGGGTATGACCTGCGATTGGCCTTAATCCACTGGAACCCGAATGCGTACGAACAATCTAGGAAAACCGGAACACAAAGATCTCTCCATCTTTGAGAAAATCTGAGGAAACACATCCGGAACAGCAACCCGACGGCGTATCAGGGCAGAAACTGAAGGCGGTCCATACTCTCAAACCACAACCCGAAACAGTCGGTTGTGAAATATACGCACGGGAACAGGACCAACTAAACTGTTGTTGAAAATATTTAGCCCCGATCTAGATACTGGTTATTATATACTACGATTCTAACACTCTTTGATCAGCTAACTTACGATAGGATATCTGAGAATTAGCTTCCCTACATTTCTAACCACTTTTCTCTCTCATTCTTCGAGCTTTCTGGTTCCGCCATGCCCCTCTGTCCTTACATAGGCTAAGTGGGAGCTATTGTTCAAGCTGACCGGCTGAGGGAGCAAAGCACTTTGCACTGAGCGGTAGAGTTCAGACCCAGTGGTTTCCGCGAACGCCCTCATAAGAATCCTACCTTTGCACCCAATTTTCTCGCTATTATGGCTGCCGTTGTTACTATGTTAAGTAACCCATTTATCAGCCATAAACCGTGTACCATAGCGCAATGGTTCAAGTTGCTACAGTTTCGATCACTAGAAAGTGGGATAGTGTGAGTCATACAGTCAACCATTGCAGGTGTAGTATGTCTGGTTAGTCCGGGAACCGGGCAACTACGCATTGGGAATTTCACTCGGTCGCTTGTTGACCAACTCGTCCAAGGATTTTCCTGCTCAAAATTGCAAAAACAGGGGAAGCTTGAATAGTGGACAAAAAGCGAACCCTCAATACCAAATTTATCGGATAGCCGCTGACGTTCACCTAGGAAACGGACAAGAACTTACACAGAACCAAGTTGGGGTTGATGGTGTTTCCAAATAGCTGTCCTCAAGCTAGACCCAAAATTTCTATCGTCTGGTTGTTCCTTGCTCTCCAATATTAGCTAACTGAAGAATAACCTAGCATGATAGGCACAAGATGTAAAACGCTTGTGGAGATCAAGGAATATTGCTTCTAAGATTCAGCCTGGGTTGTGACCACTGAAACGGTTCAATATGTCTATAAAATACCACGGCGAGTCATCGAAGATTGTGATAGCACGTTAAGAGCAAGATATCTAACAGTGGGAAAGATTCACTTACTTCGTCCGCAGGGAGTTGGTCCTTGTACTCATTTATCTTAGCCTCAGTATCATGAACGACACCTTCAGCCTGGTTTATAGCTTCAACCAAATCACGTCTCTTTTTGTCGGTCTCCGCGTATTGTTCCGCATTTCGCACCATATTCTCTATTTCATCTTTACTCAGACCACCGCTGGAACGAATGACGATCTGTTGTTCCTTTCCAGTACCTTTATCGCGGGCCGAGACATTTACGATTCCATTCGCATCTATGTCGAATGTAACCTCTATCTGCGGAACGCCTCGAGGAGCGGGAGGGATTCCAACCTGCAAAGTAAAAGGTTTAACATGCGAGTTGGGAGATAACTGATAATAATACATGCACGACATGGGATAACACCGACTACTCAGAGGACAGGTTGCGTACCCATACAACAATGTTGACTTGTTGTGCCTCGATAAATTGCCAGTAAATCGCGAGAGACCTGAGACCCGAGAATTCGTGTGGGTTGGCTCTTAGTTTCCCTTTGACAGCTTGTTTTTTGAGATCAAATCCCTGTCCTGTATCATAACTTCATGCCTAAAAAGCAACAAGCAAAGCTACTTGGAAAAGCTAGATGGGATTAAGTTTGCTGAAGTCAAAAAGTACGATCGACTGGATCAGCATACGAGAACATATGCAGGATCAAAAGGTTATCAGTTCCCAAAACATGCGCGCCCACGGATAAATCCATCATTATAACCGGTCCCAAAATGATTTGGATTCATTGTATTTGTTTCCTATCTTTTCACAAATAAGCTAGTATCGCATAATAAACACGCCCTCATCAAAGGATTCTGTTTTTTAACAATCATGTAAAAGAAGTGAAACTGCTTGCGGAAGTGCTTCTTTCGAAACCTATTGCACCAAAACCTGCTCGTTAGCACTCATTAAGCAGGCCATATATCCACAACAATTATTCCAAACATCCGAGTGGAAAATCGGCACAGCATCGGCCGCATTGACAGAACAACATCCATTACTCTTCTAGATCGACATTCCATTCAGTTCTGGTGGGATATTCAGCTAAGCTGAGGTATCCTTATCATACTCGTTATTTTCATTAGCTACAATAACCACCATATTTTCCGAAGTGAAACTTAGTTGTCGTCCTCATTCTCAGCATCCTCATCATCATTATCGTCGTAGTCATCCTCACCCCCGCCAGTATTATTATTATTATTATTGTCGTTATTATTATCAGCTGTAAGAACCGCGTACTCGTTTTTCAGTAGTTTCAGCCACCACAGTTTCGTTCACCGGTGATTTGGGGAGGTGGGGGAGGTAGTTGTGCATTGGAGGCGGGAGCTGATAAATTGGTGCGTAAATAAAGTACTGTCAGCGGACGGTTAAGTGGGGGGATTGGGCAGGAACCTATGCACTGAAGGTAATAGCTTGGATGCATGAGTGCCAATGGGGTCGCAACAATGATGTTGCTGGCCTCGGGGTCCCCATCCAGGAAGACAACGATGGTCAACGAAGCTGGATTACCTGGATATACCTTTCATACTTCGCTGCCGTCATTGCTTGGCTGCCTCTGGCTAGTTTCCACCCTTCACGTGGTTGCCCGAAAAGAACCCTTCGAGGAAGTCGGTCGACTGGCACACGCAGCACGTGGCCAAGCCAGCGCAACCCAGGCAGTGTGATCAGTTCATCTATCGAGGGTGAGTCACTTTCGGATGCCATTCGACGTACTTCAGCATTGCTGATCCGGTGTTCCCACAAGATTCGGGCAATGCTTCGAAGGCATCGATGATCAAACACTGAGTCTTGACATCCTTGGCGCGCAGCGGCCACGTTTTTGATTAGTATAGTAATATGGAGCGCACCGCAGGATTGTAGACTAGACCCTTGATGGATAAGCTGATGTCACGCCTACGTCACAGGTGACGCAAGTTAACTAAAGCTGCTTTGTCCCTCCCAATCCGGATAGAAATATCATTTTTCGCGAGACCACTGGAACTGATACAGCTGCCCAGGTAAACAAATTTGTCTACTACCTCAATCGGTTCATCCGCAGGCATGAAGCTAGGGTTCGAGCTCACGCAGTCTTGCAGTGGCACTTTAAACTTTGCAGGTGTGAAGCCCATGCCGGACCGTGAGGTAGAATTAATTAGATTTGATGTTGTTTGCACTACCACGGGGTCAGACACCATCGCCTGCGCAGTTGTCATTTGTGAGCGGACGCCCCAGGAGCACTTCGATCCCAGATATAAGAGGCTGATTGTGAGTCATCCATGATCGCATTAATGACCAAGTTGAAGAGGAAAGGTGAAAGAGAACAGCCCTGTCTGACACCACTTGTGCTGAACGCAGACGAGCTTTCCGTAGACCTTTACACGGCCGCGGGAGTTGGCCTACAGCGTCTTAATGGGCGTCAGGAATTTATGGGGGATACCTTTGCTCTACAAAATACGCCATAGTGCCTGACGGTCTACGGAGTCAAAGGTAGCTTTCATCAATCATTGTTGGTTGCTGGAAGCGGTGTCGCTGTTCGAGAATCTGCCGGAGGGTGAAGATATGATCGATGCATCCTCTTACAGAACAGAACACAGCTTGGTTTTCACGGACCTGTCTCTCTCTGTGTTCAGTCAACCTTCAAAGGATGGGGCCAGATAGCACCTTCAATGTCACCGTGGCTTTCACACAACGTTCACGTACCCTTTTTGAAGATGGGGATAACTGTAGACGTGCCCCGTTCAGTAGGCACTTTCTCCTCGTTCCATATAGCACCAATAAGCTTTGTCAGATGAGTCATCAGGGATTCTCCGCCTCCTTTGAACAGGGGTGGGTACAGACCGTCCGATCCTGGTGCTTTCTCACGTTTCAGTAAGGATATCTCGTACCTTATTTCTCCATTCGCCCGTAAGCATTATCTCCAAAGGCTGTGTTGTAGGAGACCAGCTGAACTGTTCTGCGAAGTGTCCGATGTTTTTACGAGTGAAGTAATGAGCCATCTTTTTCACTTATCGTTTCGCTGACTGCTGCTTTCTTATGGCCAGTCGATCGTAACAGTTGATATAGGGCACGACTGTTTACCGTGGCAAAAGCCTTCTCTGTCTCCCGAGCTTCCGATGTCCACCAGAGCTCTCGGTCTTTCCTTAGACTCCTCAGTATTTGGTGTTTGAGGGATTTGTGTGCGCGGTCGTACTCGTTGCCGCTAGTATGGCTTTCCTGGCATCAATCACGGGTCACGATCTCAACTACATCCAGTGGTCCTGTGGTCGAATCGGAAAAGTCGGACAGACAGCACTGAACGCCGCTAACATGGGTCTTTTCACCTTTTGCCACGCTTCATCCGCATGGTCACTACCAAGGGTCATCGCCTGTGGATCACTGAACACACGGAGAGATAAATGTGATAGACCTGAATTCGTCCTTGGCGTTCTGAGATGCATACCCACGCTCGAGTCTTGTATGCGTATTTCGGGGACACGGCATGCATCAACTTTTAGGGAGTGTAAGGTTTCAGCAAGTGTTGCATGATTGACATTGAAAGCACCTACAGAGAAAGGATTTCATGGATTTAAAAAGGTAATATTTCGTGTATTGTTAATAAGCAGCGAGGAGCATAAGACCCTTCAGTCAGATAACCGACAGTCAAATGATCAGGGACGTTTGCTTGGGTAGTGGAAAGGGGTTGGGGAGGGACAATGGTAGACACTGAACTGCGCGGGCAAATGATACTTCCTGTTTGCTCAGGCCGAGGAAAGGGGTTTGGTTAAGGCATCCCACCTTGAGCTTTTGACTCACGAGCAACCGCCTCGTGGTACCAGATACTCGAAGAGTGAAATGTGGAACATCTGACATCGTCCTAAACACCTTGAGGTGCAAGAGAGAAGTGGGGTATTGTATCCGTATTTGAGACAATATACATCAACAGCTAAGAAAAGCAAGCTTTCAGAGACAGAGAGTAAAGGCTGCAGCGTGGATCAGATCGCTTGGGGTTAGTAGGCTGTTATTTTTGTTTATTTTTCTGGGCGATGTTCTAGGCAGGGAACAATGACTAGGGGAGTGGACATGGGTTGACCACACTGTCTATTCGACAGTTGGGCAAGGGGTGTGAGGGAAGACCGGGGGGAGAACTGGAAGGGTCAATGATACTCCAAAGGGGATTTGATTGAGGTACCCCGCTTCGAGCTTTTGACTCAAAAGTGGGACCCGGGAGGCAGAAGGACATAGGGTTTTGTTTGGGGACCCTGCTCCTAGCCTCTGGCTTAAGAGTTGGGACCGCGAGGCGGCGGTTGCTAGGGTCTTCTTGAAGGATACTCCCCGGAGCCAATGACTCAATGGTCTGAACCACTCGCCTACAAGGGGCGGCCCGATCAGAGAGCGCAGGGAGCAAGGCAGTACTCAGCAGGTCGTTCAGCAGCGAGGAGCATAAGACCCTTCAGTCAGATAACCGACAGTCAAATGATCAGGGACGTTTGCTTGGGTAGTGGAAAGGGGTTGGGGAGGGACAATGGTAGACACTGAACTGCGCGGGCAAATGATACTTCCTCGCCAAGTAAGGCATTACTGTCATCATCATCATCATCATCATCATCATCATCATCGACAGCATGACATCAGTGTTCAAGATCGATGCTTCACTGCCGTAAGGCATTACTGTTTCACTATTGATGCGGCTGCGCATGATAGGTATCGTTTTAAGAAGCACTAAGCTATATTTTTTCAAGTATTTCGACCGTGGTAAATAATGCACCGGTGTTCACAGTCAACCGTTGTGTGATCGGAGTATGCAGGTTTTAGGACGGACCTTTTTCGGGGGGAGGCAGCATCGCTGCCTCCATAAGTATGGACATGCTGGTCGCCTGGGGGGAAAACCTTACTGCCTTCATACTCCTATCGCAGAGGACGGTACAACTTTACCCTCAGACCGCCTCACGGCATGATTACTCGCGTAGTTCGGGGCCTTGTCAATCTTGGTTTTACTGCTCCCCTTCGGCCTTCCTGAAATGGTTGCACCTTGTGGAATGAAGTTCTAGCCAGCATAGTCTGCGGGAGCATTGCAACACTCAAAAACGACCACCGCGTCAAAATGGCAGTCTTGGGTCGGGAGTATAAGCGCTTGCAATCCAACTGTAGAATTTTCGCAGTGTCCATCCATACACCGGCTCAACTCTCCAGCTACACGACATAATTCTGTTTCATTCAAGCTAAACCCGGTGCAACGCCGAAAATGTGCGGAGCCGTGTCCCAGTTACAACAGACCGACGATGCTGTGGAGAGGATGTAGGATTTTTTTTTAGCTATAAAGGAGCTTCGAAGCACGATGACTGGGAATTCCTAGCAGTTTTAACTGCTAGGTTGCTCAAGTCTAGACGGGTGGAGTCGAGAGGCAGAGCTCGGGTTCGAAACACGGAGCTTCCAATCAGTAAATTCGCGCTCTAACTACTGAGCCATCTCGCCCTCTAGAGTAGTGCTTACCTTTGCCGCGAAAATAGTCCCACACTGTACGCCCGTAATGAGTGAAGCCGGATATGGAACAATTGTCAGTGCAGTGGGTCAAAATTATGAACAGTCGACTAACATTTTGCACCGCAAGGATGGGCGGTACCCGTCTGGAGGTTGACATGGAAAACATTAGTAACAAAACTACCTTAGACTGGAGAATTCAAGAAGACTGTATAAGCAGTTACGAGCAAAATTACCAGGGAAAATTGACCCAAAAGCTTGTTGTCCGAAGCCATTTCTCTTTCACCCTGGTAAACTTTGATTTCGACTTGAGTTTGGCCGTCGGCGGCTGTGGAGAACACTTGCGACTTTTTCGTTGGGATCGTGGTATTCCGATTGATTAGTTTGGTCATAACCCCTCCAAGCGTCTCGATGCCCAGTGACAGCGGAGTAACGTCTAGCAATAATACGTCCGTCACATCACCTGCGAGCACACCACCCTGGAGAACCGTGTTGGGAATAACAACAAATTACCTGAATGGCAGCACCCATAGCGACGGCTTCATCTGGGTTCACACTCTTGCTGGGAGTCTTACCAAAAAGTTTCTCAACAGTTTCTTGCACCTGATTGGAAGAATGTCATGCAATAAGGCAAGCAAACCTTCGGCATACGGGTCATGCCACCAACCAATATTACATCTCCGAGGTCGGAAGCTTTTATGTCGGCATCTTTCAAGGCCTTTTCGCAAGGCCCAATAGTCCTTTTGATCAGCGGATCTACCAAAGACTCGAACTTTGCACGGGTTAGTTTCATATGCATATGCTTGGGCCCAGAACTGTCCATTGTAAGATAGGGCAAGTTAATATCTGTTTGCAGGGAAGAGGAAAGTTCAATCTTAGCCTTTTCTGCAGCCTCTTTGACTCTTTGTACGGCCATCGGGTCTTTCGTGACATCGATACCTTGCTACAAAACTGAAATCATGATTTAAGGCGATACCTCACGCTTGAATTCTGTGACGAGGTACCTCAGCAGTTCGTTGTCAAAGTCTTCCCCTCCGAGGAATGTATCACCGTTCGTTGACTTTACCTCAAAAACTCCCTTCTGGATCTCCAGGACAGATATGTCAAACGTACCGCCACCCAAATCGTAAACGGCTATCCTATAAAGTAAGAGTAAAATTAAAAACCGGACACTTCTAACTAACGTTTTATCCCCAACACGGTCTAATCCGTAGGCGAGGGCCGCAGCAGTTGGCTCATTAATTACCCGAAGCACCTCCATGCCGGCTATCTTGCCAGCATCTTTTGTGGCCTGAAGACGTTACTTAAGAAAAGAAATCTTACCTGACGTTGAGAGTCATTGAAATAGGCGGGAACAGTGATAACCACATTCTTTACCTTCGTCCCCAGATAATTTTCTGGCAATCTATAAATGGTTCTACAAACAAAGCTCACCTGCCGTCTCTTTCATCTTCATGAGAACAAACGCTCCTATTTGGCTAGGAGAGTAGGCCTTTCCATGAGCCTCAACCCATGCATCACCGTTTGATGCTTTGATGATCTTGAAGGAACAGTTCTTCATGTCCTTTTGCACTTCCGGGTCATCAAAACGACGTCCTATGAGGCGCTTAGTCGCGGAGAATGTGTTGGCAGAGTTAGTGACCGCCTGACGCTTCGCAGGAGCCCCAACCAGCCTCTCACCATCCCTGGTGAATGCCACAACTGATGGGGTAGTTCGAGATCCCTCCGAATTCTCAAGTATTTTTGGCTGTTTGCCTTCCATTACGGCCACACAGGAATTGGTCGTACCCAAATCAATCCCAATAACATGCCCCTTGGGGCCCGAGGACATGCACGCCAATGGTTGTCGCAGGCGCGACATCTAGAATGTCCTCGTAATGGTAAAAATTCACTTACGAAGCGCGTTTTCTCGAGAGCCAGCATGACCTTAGACATCACGGGGGGACGGCGAATTACGCGGTGCTTTAGTCAGCTTTGGTACGTTTAAACAATAAGCACGAGTGAGGTCAAAATTGTCACAGACCTCACTGGTTTCTTCCGAGTCAAGGCGAAGTAGAAGTGCGAAATGGATCACTATACTCGGTTGGTAAATTGAGGGTGCGAAAAACCCCAGAAGAATTTCATGGGTTTATGGGTTCTCCGGGTTTCGCAGTTTACATGAGAACTCAGTGAGGCCAAGCCCCTTGGTGACCCAATCGGATGGCTGGAATTCATTAAATTCACTTAGGCGACCACAGGGCGTTGAGGTCGTTCACACCTTAGAAGTCAACTTATTCCTGAGAGGGAAGGCTCATCAATCAGAAAAGAAATGATCGAAAATGGCCCGTGTTGCTGCCTTTTTCGGTCGTATTTTTTAGGTTGTACAGCATGAAAAGGGGGTTGAGTGTTTTCAACACAAAGTAAACCGAGGTACATGAAGATAAACAGCGATTGCATATATGGGAACGGAAGAGGAAATCCGTTTACTTTCTTCTACCTTTTCCTCTTAAAGTTTTGCTTCCGTTTTTTTCGTTTTAATTCTGTTGTTTTATTTTCTTTCGCCTTTCCATTTTTCATCTAGCTTTGTACAGGAAAACCAGAAAGGTAAACAAAGTAGTGGGGACCAACCCAGGTTGACACACTGAGGGTTCGTTTCTCGTTTCGGCGGTCACTAGCCAGCTCTATATTTTATACTTTTTGATAGCTCGGTATAGGATTAATAGTATTTAAGCTCGTTACCGTAGTCCTTTGGTCCTTCTTGATCTTTATATATTGAAACCAGAGAGAGCTCTCTGCTGATTTCAGCTGCGTGTTCTTTCATCCACATACGTTGCTTCTTCTCGCCCAGCATGTTGACTGCGGCAGTTCATGAAGGCATATCGGCCCCAGCATTCTGATCGGTCCTCATATTTGGTCTTCACATTAGCTAACTTAAGGGAGCCGGTGGTTTGTGGGCTGTCAGGATCCATTTTGGTTCATGAGCCGCCTAGTGCGTTCATATACGTTTCGGCTGTACGCTCAGATAATCCGCTTACCTGTCTCCACGTTTTGTTGCCGTTTTGTGATCAGAATTCCTTATTCATTCTACTTCCAACGAAATTTCGTAGGTATACATTATCTCGAATTGCATTGTATTGGTAAACTGGGATGAACAACTGGCTCATCATTACTGCCAAGTTTGCAATCACTCTGGCAACACTGAGCTACAGCCCCTCTCACGATTCACTGATGATTGTTATTGTATTTCAATATCCGGTTCTCATTTTTTCTTCCGGTGCACAAATGTTTGAAGCCGTCCATTTACAGCCAGTCCATGCAGTACGCGCAAGAATGACGGTTAGTCTTTCTTCTCAGGTTACTAAGCCTGATATCCTTGACTCTGCTTTACCATAAACAGTTCTTGATGACAAATTTAAGCAGCTGACCTTGAATCTTAGTTTGATTATTGCTGGGACAGTGTGCTCTGGTTCTGAATTGCCAACATAAATTGGTTGCCATATTTTTGCTCACATCAACAGTTGGTTAGTTTTTAAATTGAGTTTCAGGCGTGTATTTAGGCAGAAGACTAAGGGCTTGTACATGCTTCCCGGTCTTCAGGCACCCAATGTTTCTCAAGTATTTTGAAGTACTCCGTTTACAGTTTCTCCGTTATGCATATAGTCGACTAACTGGGATGGAACAGTAGCGAAAAACGCGAGGGTGCTTACGTGACAAAGTAATTTGATACAGTAAACTGAGTAAATTCACCGGTACTTTCGTTAGAGAGAAGCCATAAGTAGAGGTCCTTTTGGCAACTGAGTTTTTGCTAGCGCGGAAAACCAAGCAGATGAAAGAGGTCTTGGATGTATCTAATGAAAATGGGAGTTTTCGATACATGCCTGTTTCCGATGGTGACCATGGAGGTTAGTTAATGAGGCTGATGATGGCGGTGAGTGAATGTGATTGCATGTAGCAATGATCCAGCAAGGCTGTCGTAACTTCCTATTGAATGGAGGGTGTACGTTTATGGTGCTTCTGTACCCTCCGTTGTGGTTTGTTCAGATTTATCAGGCACCACTGCTGACAACAAGCCTAACCTTCCTACTGGTATTCATCGTGAAAGTAAAGTGGGTGATCTAAAGGAACTGCATAAGGGCCTTGCTCGCTTGCTTAGGGATCCGAGCGATCTAAAATACAAAGCGAAGTTCGTAAAATCCTTGCGAGGACGAGTGTTGGTTCTTTTCTTGGGCAAGCAGTTAGTATGTGGCATAATTTAGGGAAACGGTGTTGATGGTCCAGTTATTGCCTCAGGGAGGAGGCGCGCACTTCAACAGTAAAGAGCTGGCGTTTCTCAAACGACCGTAGTCAGATTACCCTTGGTTCTCCTTCAAGCTCAAAATGACCTTGAGTAACATCGTTGCCCCCTAGAATCTTAGCGTATCGTTCAAATACATCTCATGGCGATCGCAGGCTATGGCACCAGTTTGAAAGCAGTTTGTCCTTACGGTGCACCACGTGAACGGACTTGCAGCCTAAAATTGCTCCACCTGTTACATTTTTTACTGTTTCCCTGCTTGGGCAGTTTTCTACATACCGGGCCAGTCCCGAACCGTGTAACTGGCAGGCTTTTCAGCTTAAAAAGCGCCCGTGTGTAGTGGCGCAGTATAATTGTATATACCCTCCTTGCGCTGATCTCCGAGCCTTTGATCGAGCCGTTTAAGATAAAACAATTTACAACGCAATGGTGTGCCCTGTAGATAGCGGACAAATAAGGTAAGTGTACCCTAAGGCAGTGCAACCGCCCTCGTTATCTTCGCTTTTGGATTAGTTCTGTAGTGTCCATGTCAGCCCACGTTCCACCATCCGTCCCAGTAGTTACCGTCCTTTCTTTCAAGGCAAAATTAAGTCTGCGACACATTTCCAGCCAGCAGATTTGGAAAATTAGTGATTTATCACGCAGTACCTGGTCAAGGAGCCTGCATGAAATCCCAACCAGGATCTCATGTTCAAAACGTCTGAATACTGATTTGTGACCGAGCTTGTGACCGGTGCTGCCGACGATGATCGATTTGGCGACGTTAAAGGATTCCAGTTACTGTGAACAAATAAAAATTGGTATAGTGGGCCCCTAGAATGTCGGTTAAGGTTCGTCAAGGATTGAGTACTCGCGCATTACGTTATTTAAAGTGCCTGGCTTGGTTACGAGAGGTTTTTGTGCAGATGGAGAGCTCCGTAGCGGTAGAGATATTCATAAGATATTTCGCCCTTCGAAACGGGCGTTTGCCTTTACTGTTTAGAATGACTGTGTCTAGTCCAACGCGTGTTCGCTTTCTAATGATGAACACATGACACAACGGGGCTAAGGGTTTTAGCAAAGTTTGGAGAGCAAGCCTGAAGTTTCTGTGTAAACTACGGTACGAAAGAAGGCGAACTTAAGTTGTTAAGGCCCTTGTTCATAAGAGCCGTTCGCTAAGTGCCTAATGCTTTAATGTATTTGTGCAACACTTCTTTCCTAAATCGCAAATGGCTGGCACGAAAAACAATATCAGGAATGGTTCCGAAAATTACGGTGTAAGCCGATTAAACGCTTTTCCTTTGAAACCGGTCTTGGTTTGCTTTTGAACGCTTTTGAATACTCGGCTCCAGGACGCCTCTTGGATTGAGCTACTTAATGCTGATAAGTGGTGATGGACTACCGCTCAAAAGATGAGTGTAATTTCGGTGTCGCATGTGTACAACCGTGCTTTTTGGCATGCCTCCTCGAACAGCTTATTTGGTTCTGAATAAAAAATAAGGATAACACTGGATTTTTTATGTCATGCGCATGCACCATCAACAAGGACCTGACCGTACTTCAGTTTGTATATCTGTCACAGGATAAAGAATTCACATATATGTATGGTTTTTGGGTTGTACACAAATATATTCTGAAGAGCCTTGCCTACCATAAATGCACACTTGCACCTCACTACGCATGGGGCTTGAGGTGGACAAGTTTTAGACCAAGGCGTTCAGGAGGGCCATATTCGTAAAATAACTTGCGATGAACATGACTAATACTCTATTCATTGCTCTATTCATTATTCTCTTTTTTAATATTCCATATGCTGTACATATTCGCCATGTCTTATGCATACGTGCTGGTTGTTACGTTGCGCTGAATTCTGGATTTCTAGTTCGTCTGGTTATTCCGATATACGTACGAAACCTAATTCTCACATAACTGCAGAACAACTTGCGTGTATAGTGTGAAATGCACCACTACAAATCTCCCAATGCAACCGCAGTTTCTTTGAAAGTTGTTTAAACCTACCCAGTGTCAGCCATGTGTACGGAATCCATATCTTAATGGCTGTTGGTGGCTAGGCACAATGTCTTTTTGGGGAAGGCGGAAAATTTCGTCCGCGCAAACTCAAACGTAGCAGCCAATCGCGACCTGTGCAAGGAAAACTTCTATGGTTTAATCCGGAGTACCCATGGACAAGAACAAAGAATTTGTCACTGCTAGTATTTTTATAACGGTCGGTACAGGCTGTATCGGGTGCAGACCGAGGTTTTACCTTCACCGGTATACTGAAGCTTTGAAGGTGCCGTCTGCAGAACCAATAGTTTTGCGTCAAAACTTGCACAGTACAATAGGTCTGCCAGTGCCTTAAAGTTCTGGCACAATTTAACCGTATTGAATGGTATTTTGGTAGCATGTACCATGCTTGGCCTGGAAGTAGCGGAAATATGTTGAACCACGGCCCAGCCATCACACTGCGTATGAAAGTAGTGGTACCCTCAACGCGAAGTCATACTTGAGTTTGTGGAAAACTCCATACATTAACATTGTTAGTAAGTAATTTTGGGTCGTCATGGTGTTTAAATTTGGCCCTGGAATTTTGACAAATTAAGACCAGCATGGATCAATGACATTCTCATGCTCATCGAGGGCGTAGTTTTATTTGTTGTCGCATTTTAAAAAAGGAGATTATACAGCCGTTTTCACATTGGGGATCCAAAATAGGAGTGTCAAAATACATTCCAGATGGTGCTGTGGTGTGAGTTAGACAGCAACTAACGTGGCAGGCAGCCAAGATGAGAAACGACTTCCAACTACTACAGTGAATGGACAGTGATTTCAAAAGGGTAAGTCGATATTCAGATGCAGATATCAGGCATGCGCCCGAGGCGGACGGGCAAAAACAAATGTGATTGTGAGGTACGTGGTTAAGTCAGTCCGTGCGCCACTAAAGTAGCTCGGAGTGTGCAGGGGATACAGACAGGAAAACTTGATATATCTTGAAATGTTGCGTGTGTGTCGTTGAGGTGACCTACGAATGGCGCAGCTGCTTCCAAGGAGAAGCGTGAATGTTTTGCAAAAATAGTTACCTCTGAGACTTTATATCGCGTGTATCTAGTCTCCATTAGCAACTTTTGTTCCGCCATTGAAGGAGTTTTGGATTCAAAATATTGTCCGGGATATGGGCTGCAACCAACACAATCTCAGGCAAGCGGCACCGCGTCCAAAAAGGCTGCTTCTATTTTTGGTTTTCCGTCTACTCCATTTCAGAAGGCAGAGAAAGAGGTTCAGCTTAAGGTGGAGGTGTCTTTAAGGAGAAGGCATGCAGTTGGTATTTAGGTAGCATCGACGCGCATAGAAGATGCAAAAGAGGCGGACACGATACCCAATGATGTGGTGAATGTTTATGCCTCGCCATACATACAAGTAAATCACAATGTTAGTACTCCTGGAATTTTAGGCCGCCCTCGACTCGATTGACCGGTTGGTTCCCATTGACACGCTTGCCAATCAACGAATGGAGAATTCTTCAAAAGCTTCCGTACACATGACGTCCGCCATCGGTGCTTGCCCATTTCATCCCTTATAATTTGGTTAACGATGAGATAATTAGACGAACGCTGAAATGGCTTAAAAAAGCCGGTGTTTAAAAAGAATGATCAAAATCATGTCATTATCGAAGACGAGGTGTTTTTGGGTCAACTGGCCAAAAGCATCCCCTCCTTTGGTATGCACTTTGCTTGCACAGTGTGTACTCGTGGACATGCAGTCACTAACCACGTACTCACTATCCAAAGAAAGGCAGCCAAATTAATGGAGCGTTTTACTTACCTCTGAAGTCACATCGGTTCTAATTACAGAATGACAAATGATGTCAGTACACGAATTTGCAACGCCAGAGTTGCGTCTATCAGTATGAAGCATGCATGGCGTTTAAGCGTTATATGAATGAATCTCAAGCAGCGTACTTATCAAACTTTATTACGGGCTGTTTGGTTATATGTATATGAGCATGGCCAGTGCAATCAGGGTAACTGCGACGCTCTCTGGCGCTCGACAACCGTTGTCTCAGAACCATAGCTCTTACTATTTGGTGAGTTTTCGGTTGTGCATCGGGGACGTCCATTGAAGAATATGTTCAGCACCAAAATTTGAGTTAGCTAATTTGTGTGTTGTATCGGCTAACGGGATATAATAAACATGCAGTCCCCAGCCAGATCATCATTATAATCAGAGAAAGTTAGAAGTTTATTCTACCTTAGCTCATCTATTCGCACATTGTACACATGATTTTTCAAGTGAAGAATAAGTTGAAATGTTTCGGCATGAACCACTAGCTGGAGGGAGTACAAACCTTTGTGACAGATAAAACAGAGCCTCAGAACTGCCTAAAATAGCGCAGGGATTCTACCGTGCTATGGGTCTCTGAGATGTGAAAGATTCCATATCTTACTTGATGCTCAAAATCAAAAACACAAGCAGGTTACCTGATCAGCTTTCCAGACGGGAGCCCCTATTTGTTGAGACTGCTGCTGTGGTTTAGTGTGGGATACTTACAAGTTATGATGAGTTGTCGATTCTATTAGGAACAGCAAGGTTTAGCAAGTACTTGGTGAGTTGGCCACTACATCTTTGTTTAATTGTGTTTTAATGACGTTGCAGATGTACGCAATTTGTCATCATTATGCTGTATGTTCCTGTGCCAAGACCATGATCTCAGGATAATTAATTGGCTGATTAGCCTAAACGCACAATCTAGGCATCCTATCCGACAGGTACCGTGTAGTTCAATCCAACAACGGACGGTCAGCAATAATTGGGGTGAAATCAGATTCTACGAATTTCAGCTGCGTTTGTTCAATTGTCGCAACTGGGCAGCAAACAATATGTTGAATTAAACATGAGCGGACATCATGGATAGGTAGACCGTGGTTCTATATGAAATTAACAGTAAATCATCAGGAGAAATAAAGGAAAGCTTATGGCTAGTTCATACCTCGAGCAGTTGACAACACAGAATGGCAAAGAATGGAAATTGTGCTATCGGACAAATAAATTTGGAAATATGTACATTTCGAGTCAGGACGAAATATTCGTCAACAAACTTAGAGATGAACGTGATTAAATTGAGTAATGAAAACAGTCACTATTAGGTCGACTGTGTATGCGACCGAATAGTTGAGTTTTGAAGCTTGGGCAGTCACCGAAATGGTAACTAACCAGTCGCAAGAATAGGAAAACAAACAACTACATCACGTAATCACCGTACAGATTTTTTCATTTCAGAGAATCTGTCGAAGGAAAGCGGCTCCCTGAAAACGAGAACTGGACTGACTACACAGTTAGTTTGTACCACTGCAACCAATAAATAGAAACATAATTCGCCAAGGGTGGTTGTGTATTTTTCATTCACGGGCTTGGCAGACAGACGATATACATGGATAGAGTGGACTGTCGCTGGATTAAACTATTATGTATAGCTAGGGCCGTATAATCGTCAGCGCGCATCTGTACCGTCCTACCACTTCCTATAAGTAGCCGGGGTGAATGAAAATTTGAAGAACATGAATATGGGGGAACGTCGCTGGTGGTTGGATTAGCCGATCATGTATAGTTTGGGCCACAAAGCCAGCTGCGTGCACAGCCGCAGGTCCGGCAGTATCTATAAGTAGCCGAAGTAGGCGACACCGAGTGCAGCTCTGAAGAAGACGGGCCGTGAACGACCTTTAGGCAATCACGCTTAGTTTAGACCTCGTGTTCATCGGCCGGTACAGATACTGGCCGGGTATTTGCTATGAGATGTAAGGATGACTGAACTTGCCTACAGTTATCAGTATGACGGGCTCTCGTTCGCCAGTAAATCATGTAACAGTGCATAACTGAGTAGCCGTGATCAGCGTCAGACATAGAAACTGGTCCAGCAATTACGATAAGTAGCCAAGTGGCACGACAGCGCATGCTGTTTGCATGCTGGACGGCATTGGTTGGCATTATTTTCTGTCAATGCAGTTTGGCATGATAGCATTCTAACCAGAAAGCACAACTGTCTCCAATGGAACAGACACTGTTTTGTAGTTAATTTGCAGTTTTTCTATGATGCCGTAGTATCTACTGACTAGTTGTGCATATCAGAGAATAAAGAGTATCCACAGAGGTGCACACCATCACTGATCTCCTGAGGACATCAACCTCTCTTTGACCATACTAAACGGGAGGTAAGCTCCAAAAAAACTGTTGTGTCGAAGTTCGCTGAACAAACTCATCTAATTCGTTGCGTTTGAATGGTTTTACGCCCGCAAACACTAATGCACTATTTTTCTGCGAGGAATTTGCAATGGGTATTATGCGGATATTAGCTCACTTGTAAAGAGCATCGCGGAATTCTATAATGAGCTAAAGTTCGATTTGGTGCTTCACCTCGTTGACCAGTTATGGAATGCAACTGGGAAGTGGCGGACGACCTTCAAAGTTTTCTCACTTAGGCAAAATGCCATTGGCAACACATCACTGAAACGTTCAGATGGATTGGACTAATTCCCCTTAAAAGTCGCAACTCCACACACCACATGATTTTCGGTTTACTTCTAGTGAGAGCCCGGGGTGCGAGGACTAGATTTTGGCTTCGAAATATTGGTGGAGCAAAGCGGAAGCGATGGTATACTTTCAAGACGAAAAACGCATGCCAAAAAGCTTCATGTATTGCACAAAACATTTCACATTCGAAATTGGAAAAAGATGGTGACCTTAAGGTTCATTGGCAAGTATAACAGCCGGTTGTGTTGATACTTCAACAGAATGCTTGGCGTATGTAGGATTTTGGTGCCCGCGAGCGGTGTAATGAGCCCTGTCCCAACTTATTCTAGACTCATAAGTAATGTAAATGGCATTTCCACATGTCGTGACTCCGTTTTACCCTACTGTTATTTCGATGTTACATTAGTCCCTGCAGTCTCCAGCAAACTCTCTACAAGACACCTTTTTCTGCTATATTTTTATCCATTTTCCCAGATGGGCGATGTTTGAGACAAGGATGGAAGAATGGAAGCCTTACATGAGTTGTTGCGTTGGAATGAACGACAAGAACAAAACCCACCCAGAAAACTTGGGCGAAAGCCTCGGCTCAGAATATCAATCCGTGAATCCGTTAATGACTGCAGAGAGCACAGTGATTAACTGTCTATGCATGCTTGAATTTGGTGACAAACCGACGATAAATTATCACACACAAAAGGCACATCTTACCCCGTATTCATACGGAGAACTCTTTTGCGGCTGGTAAAGTTCTTCGGAGCTTATCCGTCCAAGAAACTAGACAATATTCATTTTTGTCGTGAAGTACTTTGAATCTGACATGACCTGGGCCAAGTTCCAGCCAATGAACACCTTGCATTTTTTGACGGGCGCGTCTTGTGTCGTGTTGCCGAAACCGGTCTCCGCGCACAATGGTGAGGTTCCTTACTCGACTTACGAATAGCCCACGTAGACAGTACAGACTGCGAGTTCTGTTCCAGTTTCTATCCAATCTTCCAAACTTATAGGTAAGCTCGAATTACTTAGGGGTATTCGCATTATGTAAAGAATGGATGTTGAACAGACGGCTGTTACAAACCGACTATCCGAAGAGGCTTGCTTCGGTGAGAAACAAGCTTGAACAACTGATTAGCGCCGACTTGTCTGTCCTCGATTTATCAGAACATGAAGCACGTAAGTTGCTTTTTCATCGAGAAGATTTTTTAGCCTCTTACCTTCAGGCTTTGCAGGTTTCACAAATTATGGGAAAAAGTGATACCAGGCGCGATTTTTTCGGCCGTGCTAGTCAACCTGTTCGTGTAAGTAATGATTATCAATGTTTCACCCCTTTAGTCTTGGAAAGACATTGTTGAAACATATGAAAAGCACAATCTCCATATCGGTATGTGACATTTGAGTATCATCTAAAAAGCTCAGCCGAAATTAGCGAGAAGGTACAAGAAATAGCTGCAGAACAAGTACCAAGATGCAGATTCACTATTTCAGATCGTCAAAAACTTATCACAGTGAGTCGATTTGTTAATATGGGATTTGCGTCCAAGGATCTCAGACAGAAGGTCAAGGAGCAGACCCTAAATGTAATGAAGAAAGAAGAGGCACTGGAAAAGTCCTGTAAAGAATTTGGCATCAATGTATGTATGTATGTTCACCAGTTCTAACCTCTAGGCTTCGGAAGCAAACATCAAGCTTCGCCTTCTTGAAGAATCCACGGATGTACCGACATTGCTGACCAACTTTGTTGAGAGTTTGAGTGATCTTACCTGTGTCGTAGATCTGTACGCTGCGATGAAGGAGTGCACACACAGAGCGTGAGTTGGTCTCTCCAGTTTCCATATCATGGTGTAACATATCGCATGAACTTCTGTTCACCCTAGTGTTTCTTGTATTTCCATGTCCTTATTTGAAAATGTGTTTTCTCTGTTGCAGAGGGTTAACATCTCGGGTTATGATATTTTTTCGGGTGATGAGAGTTAAGGACAGAGGAACCGAAGGCTGCATATAACTTAGGTTCTCCGACTCTGCAAACTGCGTCCAATATCCCCCATGATTTCCGTTGTACGGCACGACCAACCGTCAAAAACAAACGGCCCTGTCACGCTATGGCGTTTCGTGCATCGTGAACCATTAGGGTACACTGGGAAGTGTATGCATGGCACTCACAGAGCCTCATATGCCAGATTAGTCGCCGGGCAGAAATCTAACCAACTTCCGAAACAATCAAAACCGATTGGCCACATGGCGCCATCAGCCCTCAAACCAACCTACAACACAAGTAGACCACATCCCCATCGAATATGGGTGGTGCAGGCCCATTGCTGATTATGGTTCATTCTTGAACACTGAGTTCAGATCCATCGCTTCTTCGATGTTGCTTCGGGTCGTACAAATGCATGCACCTCACCTGGTCACTGAGAAATTCTCGGATCCTGGTTTGGAGGAAATGCACCAAAACCACCTACTGAACGAAGTCTTTCGGGCAATATGTCCTCTGGTGTTGACTCACCTTACTTCCAACAACACAATTGATCGAAGCTCGGACGCATATTGCCGTGGTCGAAAGCACAATACCACTCGACGAACTGTCAGACCTCGAGTGAAAGAGTACCTGAACAGATTAATAATCTTGGTGGGCCCAGAAAGCTGAGTAGATGGAGAAGGCGAGAAACTTTGGAATTGTGCACGAATGGCTCCACTTAATACGCAGAACAGGCCCAAAGAGGCCTTGGCGAGCGAAACAATCACTGGTAAAAAGTGGCTTACTTATCCTTAAAAAGGAACATTTGAGTCGTTTAATCGGAAACTTCCAGCAACAAGTCACTTGGCCACATGCAGATGTTGAGCCAGATTCCTAACTGTCAACGCGTAACGTGAGTTTGGAATCCTCGACGGCCTAGGAAGTAAGCAAATGTCTTTCACTCCTCAAGCGCCACCGAGCTGCTGGTCACGGGGGACTTCCATCTGTTGTGTTCAAAGATAAGGACAGACTGTCAATCGGTAATTGTATGACCAATTTACCTCTGGGAGAAAGACTGTCACAGTCAACTGGAGTGAGCTGATGTTGGTGCCCATTTTCATGAAGGGTAGTCACGGTGTGTGACAATCACAAAGGAATTATCTCCACCCCCTTTTTGACCAGACTGCACCGCCTGTTTTACATCTCACGAAGGCACGTGAAGACGGGACCAGAAAACAAGCAGGTTTCTGGCCGGGAAGGAGCTGTGTGGACCACATCTTCACACTGTGGAATTTTAGAGCCTTTGTATGCATCAGGACGTCATACAATCTTGATATTCTTTGACCTCAGAGGGGACGTTCGATTCCGTAGACCGGTTGGCACTCAATACTTGCGTGACGGGATATATTCTAGATATTTATATCATGCGCTGTTTGTATTCCCTTACCTGTAGGTACGTGTTTATGGAGGGCAGTGGTTTCCAACAAGGATGTCCACTTTATCCATTTTCCTGTACTTTCGTTACTGTTGGAGTGTTGAGATGAACACTGGAAAGTCTCGAAAACTTCGGCGCTCATTTCTCTCTTGCAATATACAGATTACACTTTACTTTCAAAATGTAGCGGAAAGCGCAAACATCACTAGAAAAGCCTACTAAGGTCACCCAGTCCTTCGATATATGCTTCGCGCCGACCAGTCTATACTGTGGGACCTATAGCTTTTCAACGTTCCAGTAAGAATTCAGGAAGACTGACTCGCTACGCGTATCCCGGAAGTTGCATTATCTCGGACGGTAGTCTGACAAATCTAAGGCACAAATCTCGGAGGCCGGAATGGATTCATCCAATTTGTGCTACTGGTGGTCTCACTGAACAATGTCGTTATTTTCTATCCAGAATGTCTGACTAAATGTTAGAGGTGTAGGCTTGTCGAAAGTTTGGTGTAGGCTAGGCCTGGGTCCTTCCTGCTTCACATTTTCCTTTTCACCTTATTCAAATAAGTTGATCTGACCGCACGGCAGTGCCGTCATCTGGCGTTGCTGTCAGTGATGGTGGCCGGCAGCAGAACAATCGTGTAAAGCCATGTTAGAGAATATGTTACTAAGCTGAAAGCTGAGTCATGTGCAGGCAAGTAGCGTGCCACGAGTGGAAAGAAACCGTTCACTTTAACAGAAAATTTACGTTGATTTAACCAGCTGGTTTCGTTTCAGTTCAAGCAAGTTCATGCACTAGGAGTAATAATAATAACAATAATAATAATAATAATCGTTCAGCTGTAACACGCTTTCGATGGCTGGCTGCTATGCCACCCGAAGGAAGCACAGGGGCTGCAATATTGTCAGGTTGCCCAAGCCTAGACGGGGAAAGTCGAGATACAGAGGTCGGGTTTGAGCCACATACCTCCCGGTCAGTAAATTGGCGCTCCAACCACTGAGCCTTCTCGTTCGTCGAAGGCCTTTAACTTTCTGTACTCTACTCTGTCGACCGGTTCTCGCTTGATGGGGTGCAAACAGAAAATGGTTTCAAACTCATACCGCCCTTTCATCTGGTGTTCCTACTTGACTGACAAAAGAAGGTAACAGCCGCTTCCTTACTTCCTTCGACTTTTCGCAGATCTGTCAGCAACACTCAACCAGGGGCTTTTCGAATCCAATGACTTCTCACATAAAACCAACTCTAGACCTTAGGCGAACGGCCATTGTACTGTTTACCGGGGTGTAAGACCGAGTCTTGGAGATGTTTGAACGAGGTAGTTCAGAGTGTATTCTAGAGTTTCGTCGCATGCCTTACTCGGGCCGCATCAAGAATCCAAACCTCTACTGTTAAACATGGAAGGCTTCGTGGTAATCATTTTGAGGCTTCGTATGTACCCCGAGGAGAGCTTGGGGAGAGGTTGATGCAGTTTTTGCCGAGAACAGAGTTAATTACCCTAGGATACAGACTGAAAACACTATAACTGGAGATAACGGCTGTATTCGTTGGTTGTTCAGATGACCGTTAATGTGTTCGCCGAGCTTGGCAGTTAATGTGCAGATGTTTCGTCACCAAACGGCGAGGCATGATCGTTGTGTGGTTGGGTGGTTCAGCTCAACGTAGCCTTACATTCCTGACAAACGGAGACCTACGAGCTTAATGCGAAGTTGGCTAGAGGTTCTGGAAGCCTATTTCTGACCCGCCTGTTTGGGAACGTCAGGGATTAATCAGCATGATTGTTCTGGGTAATTCACAAATGTTTTGTGTTATTGTCTCTTAAATCAATATCGTGAACTTCAGTGGAATTTGGAGGCAAAACAATCGCAATTGCTTCTGCAAATGGCGCGTTTGAATCTTCCGGTCGGCTTTACGTAAGAGTATAGTTTGCGCGTTCCGTGTCCACAGAATCGCTGGTGTATAGTGATACGAGAAGGTCTCCGGAGCTTTCTTACAAGCAGTTTTCAACCATTTCGATTTCTAATTCATTTCCTGATGGATTGGAGGGTGGTACTACTACTGCTGACGTTAGGGTATCAAGTTCCGGTATTCGAATGGCTGCGCACGAGACTTTCGAAGGCGCAGGAATTGTGGACGGCACTTTTTACTTTCGAGAAATATTCTAGGCATGTCTATGAAAATCAGGTCCTCATTTCCGTCATGTTTCCTGCACCCACAAAGTGTCATTTCATGCTGCAGTAGACAGTCCTCAATCAGGCCAACGAATGATACCAACGAACGCGCATTGAGATGACCAGCCAAATGTTGTTTATGGGAACAACGCTTATTCCATTTTCAGGAAACACCCTTGACTACACCTTGCAGCGGCCCAACCGTCTGCTGCGCGTATTAGATCAGCGTTTGCTGTGATGAGCGTCATTCACATGTGTTAACAAAATGACTTGGAGATGATTATATTGTCTATTATCGCTGTAATTTGTCTTCAGGAGTTCCGATCTTTTTACTTGCATTGCTTTTGGCCGTTTGGCGCCATACTTTCTTACTGATGTTCGTATTGCCAGTTCCTTTCCATACTGTCCTGGTGGGTGTGTGAACCTCAAATTGTTAGATAGGCGTCGAAATCAACATAGATGCCGCTGTCTTTGATTATAATAATGATAATGGCAGGAATAATGGGAAAACAGCTTCTGCATCAACATATGTAGTAGCATTTGGGAACGCGTACACTTATGAGAGAGATAGTCGGGGACGTTTTTTGTGACACGCTTGAGTTTGCTACCAGCTAAAACTACCAAGGTAGTTACCAAGATGGTGGACGTGGATGTGGGATTTGATTATCTGGACTGGACTCAAAACATGCGGCTGTCTGATAGTATGGGTCGTTTCTTTACTGCACGTCCGGAGCAATTGGAGTTCTCTGGCTACTTGGTACCGTCGGAGATGTAGTCAGGCCGGTACAACTGGCCACGTCTCTGTCAAGCATAGTTGATTTGAAACAGCGCCTGATTACAGCCTTTAAAATGTTGAGGTAGATTAGGGTCGAGGACTTATCCATCAGTCACTTCATGTGCAAAATTTTGCCTGATGTGATCTGCACATATGACCCGTCATCTTTGATTGTGAGGGGCCAAATGACTCTTCCAAAGCAATGTGAAGTTTGAGAATATTTTGCCTATCCTTTGTGAACATGGCTGTGGTCGTGGTCATATTGGTAATGGACTTCTTAGAAGCTTTTAGGGTAGTATCAAACCATTCATGTTGGTCTAAAAGCGGCACACTACTAGATGATTACTTCACTTTTGCTGAATTACCATTGCCTTCTGTTTGAAGTGATTCGGGACCACCCCAGTCCATTGTCAGCAGTCGGAAGCCATGTCGGCACAGATGTCAATTCACTGTCCTTTCAAGTGATGCGCATAGTGTGAGTCCGTGGTGCCGGTGTCCACTTCGTTTTGCCCACCGCATCGACAAGGGGAATGCAGAAGCCACGACCGCTGCATGATGTCGTGGAAACGTGTTGGAGACGTCCTTGGTTGAAAACCTATCTCGTAAGAGTGCTCAGATTATGGCACTGATGCACCAGTGATCAAGGGATTCCAGCGTGCCTGTGTCTTTGTCTCGCAAGTGCCATGTTTCCCATGCTCAGAACGACACAGGGCAAATGTTCAATTTGTATACACGGATATTAGGTCACTGACATACATTGCAATTGCATGAGGCTTCTGTCAGATGAAGTCAAGTTATAATGCGATGGGCTTATTTGGTAGTTTCTTCAAAGTAAAGAACCTGGGTACTCGACTATGTTTACTGACCCAACTACTTAGCCATTGTCTGCGACAGGCAAATTGGCAGATATTCGGTCCAAAACTGTCTTCGCATTGGTTTTGTGCTATACACTGGCTATACATTCAACTGTGGGGCTCAGTGATCCAAGTTTTACTTCCACCACTTCCTGTGATCACTGTATCACCAACTTGTTCTGCGTCCGACAGGTGAACATTTGAGCGGGTTGGACACCGGCGCATCTATCCAGCGATTTCCATGTTGCTGAAGATGATCGTTGAAAGGAGACAACCTTATGGTGTTCAGTCACCGGTTTCGAAACTGAGTTTTGTGAGATGCGCACTGATGGTGATTTCAAACAAGGGTAGAACAGCTGTGCAGTGCTCGGCTTTTCAGCGTGGATTGGTTCCACTGACAGAATAAACTTATCAAATCCCCTTACCACTATCAGCCTTGTTTCAGGCTGTGGTTGATGGCATTCCCCTCGGCTCCTTGTCTTTCAGATGAACTCACCTTGATGCAAGAATTGTGTTGAACAGCCCTGATCCAGACTTTGGGGCAAACTCTTTATTAACTCAAATGGCGGTTATATGGGGAACTCCGCCTTTTGTTTTGAAATAGGAAACTACATTTTCATGTTGATGTGTTCAGTTCATTACAGTTTGATAGTGGATCCTTCTGGACCCTTTGCAATCATTATTTCGTAGTCCTTGTCCCTACACCATGGCTCAAATGATCTGAGAGTTTCGGGTGACTTCTGGTTGCTCAGCCCTGTGGAGTATTAGACAATGGCAGTAAGCATACCAACCACTAAAATGTGTCGACTAACTTGAAGCTAAAGTTAATAGTCATTTTGCCTATCAACTGTCATCCATTCTCCTCTCTGTCCAATAACCGAACAATGGCATTGCCTTTCACAGTAACTCCTCGTTTTTCGATCTGACTACTCGTTCACATTTACACCAGCTTTCAAGATGAGCAAGCACAGAGGGTTAACCCACTTCCGGAGTGTTGTCCCACTCTCAGACTGCTCATCAAATCTGGTCACGTACATCTGTTCACGTGGAAAATGGGCTGTGAACCCGGGAAGCTGGGGGCGGATGACGACTTCATTCCCGCTTTGTTGGCTGAAGAACGACGACGTGTGCAGCAGCCAACCGTGAACATTGTGCAACAGACGGCTGTGGACGAGACGCCGGTACTGGATCTAGATACTTCCGTTGATGTAAGTTGAAATTTCGTTATCTACTTTAACAGTGGAAGTATCATCCAAGTGTCTTGACCAGGCGTGTAGCTTAGTCTAGACAACCAGTCCTCAGTCCGTAGTAGTATGAACATGGGAAGCAGCTGACTCTATCATGACCGCTGAAGTCGCTCCAGAAGGGTCTTCATTGGTAACTTGAGAAGCTAACACCCTAACTCTGTAATACGACAGCTTCAAGCCAATCTCAAAGCTTTGAAAACCACATAGTATCTCTTCGGAAAAAGGAATTTTGAAAACCAACTTTTGTTTTATTATGTACCAACCTGAACTGTGTAAATATATGTGACGGCTCCACCAAAATATGCAAAATAATCAGATTGGATCTAACATGACCTCATGATAATTCCCCTCAATCATTTTCTTGCTCCTGAAGCTAACACCCTAACTCTGTAATACGACAGCTTCAAGCCAATCTCAAAGCTTTGAAAACCACATAGTATCTCTTCGGAAAAAGGAATTTTGAAAACCAACTTTTGTTTTATTATGTACCAACCTGAACTGTGTAAATATATGTGACGGCTCCACCAAAATATGCAAAATAATCAGATTGGATCTAACATGACCTCATGATACCCTCAATCAATCATTTTCTTGCTCCTTTCATGTAATTTTGATCTCCACTTGTTTTACTCATCTGTACTTGCCTTGCGGCAAAGGCCCCCCGGCCAACACGCGTATCATCATCATCATCATCATCAATGACAGCAACATCAGTGTTGGCACTGATGCTTCACTGCCGTACCGACAGGGGTATACTAGCATGTGTGTCAACGTGCGCAGCGGACCGACTTACCCATGCGTGTCCGTGCCTCGTTTGCTGAGCCTGCCCTGACTTGTTCTCTCATGAGTTCCATGTGATCGTTCCGCCAATCAGAATCATGAGACTGTCCCGGAAATAACGACCTCAACCCACACTGTAGAGCCAACATTCCGCTTACCGTTGTTTGGCGTGCGAACGTTGACGCTGCGTTGTACCGGTCAGTGACAGACTCGTGCAACTGTTGACCCCACGGACATGGACAATTTAGGTTTGTTTTATAAGTTCGCTTATCCTTGTATCAATACTACCGTAGACCTCCAAACCCGACTCTCCGTTTTGATTGGGTTATCAAAGCTACGTGTGACCCCATCGGGAACACCAACAACCAGCTTCTACCCATCACTACACAACAATTTCTATGTTACCTATTTTCCTAACTGTTTTTACCTATTTCTTTCATACATGGCGTTACCAAATTTACCTTTTCTGGTATCACCTTTATTAGCCGCATAGTACCCTTGTTATTTTTCCAAACTTCATCGCCTGTCTTTAAATAACAATGGAATGGAGTCTTTTCGACACTGAACTGGCTCAGTTTTTGTCGGATTAGCATTCATTATTTATGTACGTAGCAATATATGTAGTAATAGAACACAGTTTTGGGTTGATTCTTCCAAAGTGCTCAGGTGAGAGGTCCTACGGTCCGATGTTTACCACATGAAAACTCAGCATTTCACTCGGGAAACCAGTGTTTAGTACATTGATAGCGTTTAGAGAGGTGGCGAAACTGTACGCAGTAGGTTGGTAAGCGATTACTGTTTGTATCCCATAAACTGGCATCCCGTCCTTTATTGAGTACATCCCTCCACTTTTTTACACTGCATTTGGATTACGAGCGAATTTCAACAGAAAAAAGCCTAAAAGAATTAGTGAATTAGGAGTTGGTCTATATATCCTGAAATCGATTTCAGAAGGTCTTCTCAAATATGGTCGAAACAAGGGGCAAAGTTGGATAGCAGAAAAACAGAAATTACACATTCCTGACGTAAATCGATTGCCGTTATCACCATTATAATGGTCGTCGGCTGTTAGCTGTGTACAGGCTCTGTGGTTTCTACAGTTTCTTTTGTCGATGAGGGACACGCGGTAAACAGCTACCCGTTGGGGGCAATAAATTTTATTCTTCAACGGCAAATTCAAGGAAAGCGATGGCCCTTGGATATTTGTGAGGAGACTAGAAGGCAGGCCGCGCGTGTAAGAGAATAGCATGGTTGCATGCACCTTGTTTGTTGCGTGACCGGACCACACTTGCAGTCTATTCTTCGATGTATCCCGTATCCTGGTTCACGTCCAACGATGGAGTCCATGATGGAGTTATCAATGCAACTATGTTTTCTGGTTCGGACCTGCGAATGATCATGCATAAAGGGATTTTGGGGAATCAGATCTACTGACACGGAGCACGCGACCAAGCCAGCGCAGTTTGCGAAGTACAAATAGCTCGTCTGTCATGTATGAGTTACTTGCTGCGGAAGCCATTCGACATGCTTTGGCGTTACCAGTCCGATGCTACATCCACACTCGGACAATGATACGATCGCTGATCAAAAGCTGGTAGACTAACATCTGCAGCTCGCGAGAGACAGGTTTTGGAGTCAGTGCTACACACGACAGCTTTGCAAGTCCGACCCTTGATAGCTAAGTTCACATCGCGTTCACGTCACACATGCTACCAGTGTAACGGTGATACTACTGATGGGGGCACGCAAGTAGTATGTGTTGTTCGTAGCATTTCACTTTGCGTCTTTTGAAAAGGAAAGATCTGTTGCGGAATTAGTGGAGCCACTTTGTAACATTTGCTTGGATTTGACCGACGAATGAGTGGAGTCGATGAATCTCCAGGAAAGTTCAAGAAGACGCGTTCGGGAGAGGGTGGGTGTCCAGTTTTTGTAAATAAGATGCAAATTAGAGTTTTGCTTCCCTGTTCAATGGTCTGCAACCGGTCAGTTGGCATTTCCTTATAAATAACTCCTCAGCGAAGGCCTTCTTCCTTTCACCAGTTGTCAACGACCGCTCCTGTCATACTAGTTTGGTAGGGGAGCAATGTAGTTTGTATTTCGATCACCAGAACAGCCGCCTAAGTATTGGGTTTTGGTGGGACCCATCAGTGAGCAAGGTTGTTCCATAGAATCTGGCTCGATATACCGGAATGTCTCAGGACGAATATCCAGTTGACAAAGTTTCTCTCGGAAAGGAGGCCGCTTTATTGGGTCGTGCTAGGCACCCGAAGTTTATAGGGGGAGCGCTTGCTTTTGTAAGTGTCTGTAGGGGGTGGTTTCAACCAGAAACAGAACTGATTAGGCACAGTTGTACAGAGTTAACAACATCCGATTCACTGTCCGTATTCGCGGCCGTATTCAACCAATATGATATGATCATTTTTGGTGAACTTTGTAAAATTCGGAAGCTTTTTTTGAACAAACCTACTGATAGACGCGTATTGTCCTGCCTAGGATCCAGTCTTTAGCTTCGAGCGGTGTAACGGAGACATTTCCTGTAACCTTTGGGATAGATGATTTGAACCACTGGTCTTATCAGGTTCACGCAGTCCATTGTAAATTGTACTGTTTTACTGTTGGCAAGGTTGACTTCTCTACGTATACACTTAGACGAGTTAATCGTGACAGTTTTTTGGCAGTTTTTTGTCCCGTGGCCACATGGGGGTATGAGCTGATTATCCCGTGTCCCACACTTCAGCTTCTCTATATGACCGTCAATATTCCACTTCTGATCCTCGCCTGGCTTGTATTGGAACATAGGCGGTTTGAGAGACGGTACAACCACTTTAACAGATGTCGTCCAAAGTGCGCAGGTGCGTTTTAGCTGAAGTGGACATATCTGTCACCATTTTCGCACTGTCGCCCCACACCGAATTTACTCAACATGGTGAGTGAAGTCATTCTACCGATACACATAGTGGGATGTTTGCAGCTAACACCATAGTCAACCTAGATATCCTGTCCATCACGCGATTACACCACATAGTAATGGTGAAACCCGGCGAAGACTTGGGTACCAGACAGCAGTCAGTAAAATTTAACGTGGTGCCTCTAACGTGAACTGGATCTAAAGCAGTTGAAAGAGGGTTGTTCCTTCATAGTGAAAACGCTGGTGACTGCACAGTGGATGTATTCACTTAAACTGTCTGACTCTTCGACCACGGAGTGTGTTCTTATCAATGACTGACACTAAAAATTCACCAGTATGGCTAACTAAGGACTCGTCGGCTCACTCATACTGTGATATGTGTAAAAAGCATGTCATGTCGCTTATATGTGTCACACTCTGTGCACATGCTTCACACCTCGGGACTTATTTGTCATGTCACGCGTGGTCTTTGTGCTTGGATCACTTTCGTGTAATTAAGGAGGCCGAACAAAACACTATCAGACCTGTTAATGCACGGTGTCGTGTGAATGACCACTGACTCACCACAGCACCTCCCTGCATATGCATCGAGCTTTTGTTGCCCGTTATCAAAGTTGACCAGATGGTCCTCATCAATTATATGCAATGCGTACCTTAGCTTCGCCGCCCTAGATTTTGATAAGTTCCTTCGAGTTTCTTGGGGTGGCTCGAAAATGCCTTTGGTTCAAGCCTTCAAGTGTCCTTTGGTTTGCCGAATGCAGACGCAGTCAAAATCGGTACAAGCAATTTTGTAAGCACGATATGTTCATCGGGTCTTTCTTGCGAACCACTTGCCTCTGCAGTGTGTTGACCACTTGGAGAGTGATGAGGATGCTGAAGCTGGGGAGTACACTAAGGATGCTTTGAGATGCGTACTTCCGGTAAGAAATCCATATCCTGTTAGTTGATTCAAGCCTTGGTCTAAGTGATTTCTCCCGGTTGGTTGCTGAAATGTGTTCGACGGATATCCATTGTTTTTTTCATTGTTTGTTTACTTTTGGCAATCTTGCCTTCAGACAGTTGTGTTACTCCATATCTTAGTTGCTCAGTGAACTAGTGTACGATGACCGCCCTATTATCGCTTGGGTTCACTAATTCGAAGATTTCCCCTAAGTAGCAATGGATATATATATACTCAAACTTCCCAGCGTCATCCAGCTTTTGTTTGATGGTGCACAACCCAGAACAGTCTTCAAGACAGTCGAGGACAATGGTCAGCAACTTCATAGTTCAATTTTGAAGACATCTTGTCCTCCAAGTCGACTGTATCTAATTCATCTTGCTGTTTTGGGACTGAAGTGGACTGAGTTAACTCGACCCCAGGTATATCCCTGATCGCCATTGTCTATAAAGCACGATCGAGCACGGCGTTATTCGGTTTCCGTCCCACTGTTTGACCCCGTAAACCAGCCATAGACTATGACATCGACCCTAGCTGTTGAGAGCCAGATTGTCCTACATCGCCGTATTTTCATCAGCTTAAGCACTGCTTGATCACAGCAGGTAAGAGTTCAGATTGATCAACTACCTTCATCTTGGAAACCATCACGTATATTCATTGTTATCAGCTGTCAACCACATAATACTGTGAAGTTGCTCCAGCTACCCAAGTTCCGTTCATCATTGATATGGATAGACTGCTACGTATTGATATCTTCACATAGTGAAGACATCAGTGGTGTTTGTATTTTTCTTTGGGGGGGGGGAATCGGTAGTAGCAGCTATGCATTGAAGGAATGCACGCTACTGGGTGTATGACCAATCCATATCTGCAAGTGTTACGAGTATATTCACCTCCCCAACACCTCTCTCCTTAATGTAATCTCCGAATTAATTTCTTTCTAACTGTCTAGTCATCCTTTTTATTCATTCCTCGTTTAGATCGAGTGGGGCGATATTGATAGAGCGGAAATAGACTTTGATGTCATTGAGGTGGAGGAAGATGCGGTGGCACAGATCGAACTGGACGAGCCAGTACAAGCCCGCAATACCAATATTGATACTAACATCACGGAAGGAAATCTACATGAAGCTGTTGTCTCCGGTCATATGGCTCGCTTTCTTCTGGATACAATCGAGGGTCGCGCTGCCCTGTTGAATGAACTGGTCGAACTCAGTTCCTTTTTGACGCGATTCACTGACGATCTTATCGAGTCCCAAGGACTCAACAGAGATGATCTGGAGCTTGCCGACTCTCCCACTGTTTCAACTAGTTCTGTTGGGAACTTTGGTGGTTCGAATACGATTCACAATATGATTATGCAAGTAAGCTCATCGTTATCAACATGCCTTGAACAGCCCAACAGACTATGCGTTGGTTTGGTTCTGTATTGGTCTGTTTTCTTGTTTCACAACTGCTTTCCATGTTTTTTGTAGTCGTACGTTTGCTCTAGTATCGTGGCCTTAAGTTTTGTTATAAGTGCCTATATTTCCCGACCGTAGTTGGTAAACGCGGCTTCCGCCACAGCGCTGTAAACCTAGCAGGACGACTCCCTCCCTCTGGAGCGTATCGCCTGAGCTGCCCTTGATCCTTATGCGCCTTATGTCCCTCGCCTCATTATGTGCACGAACGACTCAGCATGCATGGCATCCCATCCAGCATACACACTACGCAGAAGATCATCTACCATCATATTCCTGGGACAGAATAAACTAGCAACTGAGTACTGATTACTTCAGCCCTTGGTATGGAGTAATAAGGCACGTCAAATCATAAGTTTCCAGTGCAGTTCTCATATCCCGATGAGAAGTGTAGTGAAATACGTTAGCTGCCCGTGTCGGAAACAGCCAATTAGCAAAGGTACGCGACCTCTGTAAAGAACAAGTATCAGCTTATCTTCATAACCTGTTTATCCTTCTGTTCCAGCGTAATATCTTGGGTTTGTTCAAGGGTGACACGTCGGAAGAATAAACGCTTTTCATGTGTGGATGTGAGTCACACTTCCCATTTATCTGCTAAAAAGGCAGCTCCGAGGAAACAAACAAACGAGAGCCTGTTCCCGGACGACAACGAGGACTGCCTACCATCTCACACTGCGGCCATCATACACAGTGTTATCTTTGTCATTCTCTAAAACTCTTAGTCGTAATCACCTGGACTCATAAGAGAGTTTTAGATGGTAATTGATGCGCAAGCATGTAGTATGTTTGCTCTAGGGCTGTACAGTCCACGTATTAAGTTTAATTCTCACCCACCCCTTCATGCTATAATTTCCCCAGTGTACCAACTTTGACCTGTGTGTCGTTGTTTTGAAACTATACATTTCATTAAGATTTTTAGATTGTTCTCCCCAAGCTATCCATCTCTAGGTCTTTTATCCTCGCCCTCAGTAGAGCACCCCTTGATTGATATATTCAACTTTATTCCTTCAGAATTCTCCATCCATTATTCAGTCAGTGTCCGCCAAAGAAGCGGCAAAGATGCTCACCAAAGTGGAACGTGCTCGTGCACAGTTAACAAACAGGTGAGTACAGTCAATCATATATAAAGCGTCATCCTATGAGAGTCGTTGAACCAATTGGACCTGGAAATGTAAATCTCGTCAGTTAAACTTCATATCTTCATTAGTTGCCACTCTTCCAATTGCCTCCCAGGTAATGTGAACATACATAAACGGTGGTGGACGATTAACCGCTACTAAATGGTCATGCCATCATCGTTGACAGCATAACATCAATATCAAACACTGATGCTCTGATGCCGTACAACCCTGTTTTATTTGAAAACCTTGTGAAGGAAAGAATAGAAGCGGATGGGGCAGGGACGTAGTGCTAGCCTACCACTGTCATTCCGAGGCTCCTGCACCTCCAGACACTCATTCAGGCTTGCAGCATCTCAAACTGGGCGCAGTGGGGATCACGTGGACCCCATCCTAGAATCGAGTCACAGCGACAGCACCCAGACTGGTCATATACTTTTTTCCATACCCATCTACCAGATTAATGGTTAGTTACCTTCCTACTTCCGCCACTCTGAATTGAGTATGGAAACGGAACTCTTCGGCGAACGATGGTTCGGCATACACAACGCACGGCTTAAACATCGCCAATTCTGGTGCTCATTCTTCGATTCGATGCAAGTTCACGTTGCACACTCTTCGGCGAACGATGGTTCGGCATACACAACGCACGGCTTAAACATCGCCAATTCTGGTGCTGAACTCATTCTTCGATGCAAGTTCACGTTGCACAACCGAACACCCGCTTTCTAATTACCCTATTCTGGATTCGAGACAGAAATGTGTCGAGGGCCTTAAGACGTCTTAGTTCCTCTGCTCGAAGAAGCTCACAACCACATAACAAAGCAACCTAAAACACATTCAGGAATTTACTGCTTTACCACCATAGCTGTCTCAAATTAGACAACGTGACCCGAGCCTTGCAGGTTCATGTATTGACCTCGCGTTTTACACTGAAACTGGAACTGACACAACTTGCAATGCACGTAAAATGCACCACCACTTCGAGTCTTTCCCTGGATCATAAGTGGTGTGTTCGGCAAGAGCATGTACAAGGAAATGACCTCGTACTTTGTGTGTGCAAAGCACCTGCCAATGGACGGGATGACTTTGTTCATTTCACCCCAAAACACCTGTACCTTTTTCTCATCTTCGAAGACGAGAACGGTACCGTCTAGTGGTCCAAATCGACAAGGTCTTCTCCAGCAGCTATTTGAATGCCAGGGTCTTGAAGACCTTCCTCACACCCCTGAGGCCTGGGGATACAAAAAACCCATCATGTTCACAAGCTCCCGCGGCATTGCTTGATGGGCATGCGTGTCAAGGAGAACAGACCGACCAACCTAGTAGAATTTGTGTTGAAAATCCCGGAATAGTATAACTGTGAACCATTTATACGTATGGCGTTACAGCAACTGATGGACTGTGGGTATTCAGTCAACGCAGCCCCCACCAGGCTGCTCTGGGATCAGTGTTTCACCGGTCACCATAAGGCGATGAAGAACAAGTGACACTAGGAGTCTCGTTACAACTGGGGTCAAGCTGACCCCCTATGAGAACCACACACACCACGGGCCGTCTTTTAAAACGATCACTATCACCTATTCGGGCAAGCGTGTCAAGGAGAACAGACCGACCAACCTAGTAGAATTTGTGTTGAAAATCCCGGAATAGTATAACTGTGAACCATTTATACGTATGGCGTTACAGCAACTGATGGACTGTGGGTATTCAGTCAACGCAGCCCCCACCAGGCTGCTCTGGGATCAGTGTTTCACCGGTCACCATAAGGCGATGAAGAACAAGTGACACTAGGAGTCTCGTTACAACTGGGGTCAAGCTGACCCCCTATGAGAACCACACACACCACGGGCCGTCTTTTAAAACGATCACTATCACCTATTCTTCCCAGTTGTCCGGAACAATCCCCTTTCCCCAAATATGGACAAACGCACCATACAAACACTGACTGAGGACTTCACCCTCATCTTTAAGCAATGTGGGTGGGAGTAATTTAGGACTGGGAACTTGGTGGACGTATGCAGCCATGGAATTCTGAGACCATATGGGGTTCCAGATTCACCTGCGAGGGTTCTAATTCGACTGTAGGATCTAGCTGAGTGGCAGCAGGTTGACATGAGAATCGTTGTTCAAAATACTCGGCCTGGCAGTTGAGGTGTCCTCTGTTGAAAATGTTCATGCTGATTCAACCCCTAATAGTTTCACCCACAGGCTATTTCCGGGGACAATTCGTACAGAGCAACGCAAATAATCTTTGGTTATTCCAGCTTTCCTGAACCACTTGCATTTCTTTAAACTTCCGTGGTCTTCCAGGCTTAACGTTCGCAGCGCACGCTCACTTTTGCTTGGCGTCCGGTAGTTCCTCGAGCAAAGTGATAACCGAGACCGTTGGAGGGCTTTTTCCGAGATTCAAGCGGTGTCACTCTTCCATCAGATATCGATTGCTTGAGCAGATCTGATAGTGCCATTTCACTGGCAAAACTCGGTCTCCGTAAAGTTGTGGTCATCTTGTTACAGCACGTCCGATGATAGGGCAGTTGGAAGAGTGCGGAACATGATTTTGATAAATCCGTCTAACTTCGGGATCTGACAGTGTCTCAGTGGCTTGGCGATTTGTCTGCACCCTACGTGGCTTTTGGGAACGAAAAGCGAAGCGAGTACAGACAAGTGCCTGAGATCACTATCACCTATTCTTCCCAGTTGTCCGGAACAATCCCCTTTCCCCAAATATGGACAAACGCACCATACAAACACTGACTGAGGACTTCACCCTCATCTTTAAGCAATGTGGGTGGGAGTAATTTAGGACTGGGAACTTGGTGGACGTATGCAGCCATGGAATTCTGAGACCATATGGGGTTCCAGATTCACCTGCGAGGGTTCTAATTCGACTGTAGGATCTAGCTGAGTGGCAGCAGGTTGACATGAGAATCGTTGTTCAAAATACTCGGCCTGGCAGTTGAGGTGTCCTCTGTTGAAAATGTTCATGCTGATTCAACCCCTAATAGTTTCACCCACAGGCTATTTCCGGGGACAATTCGTACAGAGCAACGCAAATAATCTTTGGTTATTCCAGCTTTCCTGAACCACTTGCATTTCTTTAAACTTCCGTGGTCTTCCAGGCTTAACGTTCGCAGCGCACGCTCACTTTTGCTTGGCGTCCGGTAGTTCCTCGAGCAAAGTGATAACCGAGACCGTTGGAGGGCTTTTTCCGAGATTCAAGCGGTGTCACTCTTCCATCAGATATCGATTGCTTGAGCAGATCTGATAGTGCCATTTCACTGGCAAAACTCGGTCTCCGTAAAGTTGTGGTCATCTTGTTACAGCACGTCCGATGATAGGGCAGTTGGAAGAGTGCGGAACATGATTTTGATAAATCCGTCTAACTTCGGGATCTGACAGTGTCTCAGTGGCTTGGCGATTTGTCTGCACCCTACGTGGCTTTTGGGAACGAAAAGCGAAGCGAGTACAGACAAGTGCCTGATTGGAATCCACAAATGTGTTCCAAATCGAGTGGCAGTTAGTTATTGATGCGCTGCATCGGTAACTCATGGCGATGTGATCAATTTGGGTTCGTGGCTGGCACGCTGTTGGAGTACACCATGTGGCCAGACGATTTTGGTTGTTTCGAAAGTTAGTAGTGCATAAAACAGTCTGTGATCAGCACATAGCTGAAACACTTGTTCACCGTTATCCGATTATCCGAACGTACCGACTCCAACCCGTGTCAGTCGCCTAGGTGAGTCTCAGATGCGCTGATCCTGCTTGTTTGTGCATTCAGATCTCCGTCAACCACAACATTGCATTCAATGCATCGTAAAACTTGCCAGAGCTATAGTCGGTTGAGGCGTGAGCAAATACAACAAACGGACAACGGCCAACTACCTACTCGTGAAACTCGTTCATGGACGTTGCTAGACGAACCGCCCATAGGCGAGTATCAGCAGGTATTCAGTCAAGGATCCTTTGTTCTAGTGACTTTAGTACGGTACCATCCCCTGCACCTTCTGTCGCAGTGGTGTATGGATCGGCAGAGTCGTGTAGCCGTAATCGAATGGAAAGTGATGGGTCATTGAGCTCAACCATTGTACTTTTATCGTTTTTTTCTGATACACGGGATACAGCCCATCTGTTTGAATTGTCATGTGTCTTCATATGTTCACCAATAAACCTTGCAGAGACTTCAGCGTATTAGGCCATCCGTACCCGTTTTTTCTGTAGCGATCGTTAGCGGGCGGTTGGAGTTTGCTCACAGTCTTAGAAGATTCATGCGATCACAACCATTGTATGGGATGATAATTCTTTCATGCATTGTTAACATTCCATCCTCTCCATTTCTCGACGGTAACCAATTTCGTCCATTTCATCATCCAGTTCCATCAGTCAGCTCTTGATGATCCGCAGTAAACCAGGATATCTTGACCGACTAGTGGGACGTTTGACGGATCTTCGTCTTCAGGTAGAACGCGCCAAAGCGCGTGTTGCGGAAGCCCAATCGCGAATTGATGAAGCCACTGCAGAGCAAGAAATTCAGGCTGGTGCTCTTGTTCGGTATCGGTCTCGCTGCAAGCAGCTGGTCCAAATCGTGAGTCAGCCTCGCGTTTGCGTCCATCCCTTTCCGTTTATCACGTGATTTTACGACGACCGTTTCCGGGCAGCCATACCCATACTTCGACATAAGAGCTGTTTTTCTTAGTTAATGTCACGTTAACCTAATCACCCTGCCAATGATTCAAAATTTTCAACTCCACCCCTTATTTTAATCGATTACGGGCGATATTTCGGGAAGCTTCAAACCGATGAAGTTTCTGATTCAGTATCGTTTAGTACATTGGGATTTGCAGCCAGTTGTCGTGTCGTTGCTTGTATGAACCAAGCTATTGTGATCTGGGCAACTGTTCATACGCCTGGTTTTTGTGTGGGAGTTTCCTCAAAAATAACCTAATAATGACTCCAGTAACCTTTCCCCTTTAATGCGATTGAGGCTGGGACCCCCTGAAGGACGACCATCCTCAGAAGAGTCAAAAAATCTTTCGGTACGCGTGTGGTTATACTGAGGTATTATCCGTCTGCCCCGGCACCTGCCAACTCTATTTTGGTTTGTGTCACGCTACTATGTGTAATCAAGTAGTGTAAAGAAATTTTTCGACCCCGTGTGACCACCGTTGTTCGTGAATGGAAGAGCGAGACTTTACAAACTCTTTCACTCAACCCGACGTTTGCGTACACTCTGGTCCAATCAGCGTGCTGTTCAACTCCCATGATTAGCTGTCTCTCATTCGCCCTTGATACATGCATGCTTAGTACCACCCCAAGTATTCAACTGAGGCCAACAACGTTGTTCGTTGTGAGCTTACCCATTGTTAAGCCAAGTGTAGATTAATGACAGTCTGTTGTACGTGCGTGGTCTTTAGGTCATCATTAAAATTATCTAACCACTAATTGCACTATAGCCACTAAATTTGTGGATTTGTACACACATCAGTGGGTTTTCTTTGTAGTTGATTGACAACCATACCTCTAGGCAACTGTATTAACTATCCACAGGGAATTTAAACAAAATAGTCTTGATCAATTAGTTATGTAGTAAACGTTGTGTCAGGAGATACGCTCGTTGTGACGCGATTTTCACAGGGTCTAAATAATCGTCTGGTGGACCAGCGCGTACGTTTATTGCACTGCCGGGTCATTCCCCAGTCTCTTCAGTGAACGGACCAGTGTAGTATCCCGAGATGGCAGTTCCCCCAAAACATCCGATTTTTGCTTCGCGATTGTGTGCGCCTACTGTAATCTCAACTTGAACACTGACTTTTGTCTTTACCTACGTCTCGCTTCTGTTCTCTACAGCTGGAAACCGAACTCACCAAAATATGCAATCGACAAATTCAAATTATCGGTCAAGTGCTCGATATGTGATGTTTGATTCCTACTTTACCTACTGCTTTGTCTTACTTTTCTTACTTTTCGGTGAATTTGGTCCTTGTCACCTTGTTTGTTTGTGTGTGAATACACCTCGTAATGCATTGTGCCATCTTGACAGTTGTCCTGTTTCCTATTCATTTCAGTGGATAACTAGGTACTGGGATCGATGACAGATCCCTCAGTGCTGTTAAACTAATAGGCTATCACCGTCGTTCTCCACAACACGTTTATTTGAACCGGTACTCACCCACCGGAACGCATATATGACTCTAAACTCGCATTTGTCATTCGTCCGCATCTCCAAGCCTCATAATCTCCATTTGTTCGCGAACCCTTAATGTCCCCGAGGTCTTGACGACCCGCTTTCCAATTTGGCACAGCAGGAAATAAAGCCACCGGGTCGCCAATATGCCTTTTGCTCTCGGTATACGTGAAATGGTTTGTTGTATACTTATGGATATCCACCCCGACATAAAGCTGTCGCCTTGTCCGGCTGGTCGGGATTCTATCCTGCACTGCTCCTGTGAGCTATACTGGCTGGAGCTCAGTTCCTAAAGATTCAGCCATGCCAGGAAGGCCAACGCGAAGCAGTCGGGCGAAGAACAGCGAGTCTACGTACTGCGAGTAATTGTAGTACGAGGTGGTCTGGAGATAAAATTAGATTCAGCCATGCCAGGAAGGCCAACGCGGAGCAGTCGGGCGAAGAACAGCGAGTCTCCGTACTGCGAGTAAATGTAGTACGAGGTGGTCTGGAGATAAAATCGTGCTATCCTCTGTGAAGATAGTAAGGCGTTTCCTCCAGGCGACCAGTATGTCCATATTTATGGAAGTAGCGATGCTGCCTTTACCCGAGGAAATTCAGGTTAGAAAAGGTCGGCCTCAAAAGCCGCACATTCCGATCGCCGGATCGTTAACCAGCTCATTATTCATTACGGTCGAAATACTGTTGAAACCTAGGAGTCTGTCAAATGGATCTGCCCGCTCAGGCCATGTTGTGCAACCATACCGTAGCCGTCATACACGCGTCACTTGAGACCCAGTGATGTCTTTTTGGCTCCACAGGTGACGCAAACTAGCAAACGTGATTCGGTCCTTTGAGATTCGTGTACTGACTTCCACCATAGCTAATACAACTGCCGAGGCATGTACAGCTCTCCACAACCTCCGGTGCTTTTTGACTTGCAACGGGCCTGTTCAGAGATTGCACCCCCTGGAGCATGGGTTTGCACTTTCTGGGTGCAAGGTGCATGCCAAAATATTATATGATGTTGGCCAGTTCACTCAAAAGCGATTGCGCTTTCTCTTCATCTTCAAAAACCAAGACATTGTCTGCGTACTCCAGGTTGACAAACATTTCACTATTCGAACACGAGAGTTTTGAGGACTCCAGACTTTGCCTAGTTATTTCATGGATGATTAAGTTGAACAAAAATGCAAACAGTGGACATCCTTGTCATACATCTTTTTTGTCGGGGAGGGGGGGCCTTTTGAGAGATCCCCATACATATAACTGCGACATCTCCTGTCGAGCAAGCGTTACTAAAATGACTGAGCGATCCACAGAATCGAATAAACCCTTGAAGTCAAGGAAGGCTAAGATTGTGGATCGTTTGTACAATGGCGTTGCTGTAACGCATGACAGAGTGTAAAGATGTGGTCGATACAGCTTCTCTACGGTCCACGATTGTCGATTATATGTTGAGGTTTCACATACCGCCTATGAAGAATCAGTGACGCCAGAAGCTTTGTTTAACGGGGATCAAGCTAACCCTGTGAGTATCCTTTTTGAACATGAGCACCATTATCGACTGATCCCGGTCGTCTGGGATGGTCTTTTTTGCCCAGATAGACAGGCACGGACTTTGAACAATGTAGTTACAAATTTGTACGGACCAGGAGTAGGGTGACCTTTGAGGCTGAAGAGGACTGTATATTCACAGCCCAGACGGGAAGTAGCGAATGGCCAACTGGATTGTTGCCCGGATTGTTCTTTCCAGCACGTTATTTGCTACATAACAGAGAGCCATTATGGTCCTTGATGGTTTCAGTGACAAGAAGACCTGTTAGACTAATCTCCATCATTTCGCGCTCCTTCCGTTTCGTCAAAATTCTGGAAACACCCAGTTTTGCCATCTGCGCTAATACTCAATTTTACACGTCGGACAATCCTTCGAATTGAGTTGCGGTTGCGGTCAAAGGGAATCTGTCGCCAAGCCTTCAGCGAAGCCGCGGTTCTATCAGAGATCCGATGTTTGGAAGAGGGCTGGGCTGTACCCCAGCCAGAAGTTTCGGCATTAAGTGCAACTTTGGATATCTCCAATGTCCGTTGACATTCGATTTCTTACCAATAGGCAGGCGCTGGAGGAGTCACTTCTGATAAGTTGGTTTGATTTCTAAATGAATGAGCTTCTCAATGGCTAAGTTAGGTGTACGTTTTGTGAGCATAGTGAAAAGTAGCAACGGACAAGCGCTTGACCGGATTCCACACAATAATAAGGAAAAAGCAGCAGGCAGCGATCGATCCACGCCACCAAGTAAGGCCTTCGGCTCAATAGCCTGACTACAAGGCCGCCAGTGAATACCGGCGTACTGCCATCGTAGAATACGTTCTCAAGGAGAAAATCGCCATGCATTTTCCAACACCCAAACTGCGGGACTAAGATACTGTTCGTGATACTTCAACCCATTAATCAATTTGTCTTGAGAACCTGGGCTCCTGGAGATCGGTCAAAAGAACTCGCTCATGACTGGTCCACTAATTGGTGTTGGTCGATCTTTATGTGCTACTGACCAAAATGAAGTGTTACAAATTGGGTAATCAGAACTAAAGTTCACCTTCAGTGAGAAGCTCAGTTGCCTGGATAGAAAATGGTTTCTTATCATTACTGGCTGATAGTGTTATTAACTTGCAAAGCGCTGGTCTTATCTAAGATTCTGACCTGGTAGCTCTACATCCATTTTCGAAAAGTTGCTCCACTTCTGTATGCCGTAGTTCAGGGTTTATAGTTTTTCCTGGGGTGTGGCCTATTTCCGCGCTCGGTGCTGCATTCTACCTCTACATCTTTTGAATGATGGCCATGCCTCTTTCTTACCTTTCCTCACCTACAGCCTGGAATTTTCAGGTGTACATTGAATCCGTAACTTATTCCCTTCCTGTCGTTCAGCTAAATAACTGCATTATCATCGTTAATAGCCTTCTCGCGTCGCCTCACTTATGCAGTGTTTGTATATGAGGTCAGGCACTAAATTATTCGCTACTGTAGGCGATATTGTACATATCCTGCAGCAGAATATTCTTTGCACGGTATCTGTATGTTACGTTGCTTTAATAGCACTTGGTAGGGTTCCTCTCCAGAATATTCCGCCACTGTCATAATGTGCTCTACTATTTTGCCGTTTGACTCGCTGTGATATGGGTTCGCAGTACGGTGCTCCAATCCCCATTTCTGGCTGACTGCTGGTAAACTGCGGTACGTTATCCGATAATAAAAGTAATTCATGTATTTCATGCCTGAAGATGCATATGATGGACTACAGGTGCTGTGCTGACGAGTGAGTTGTTCGGCCTGGAAATAATTCGTAGTAGTCAACTATCGCGAGGTATTGTTCCAAACTGGGAAAGCAAATCCGGGACAACCAATTGCCTTAGACAAGTTGGCACCTCTCGCAGAAGCATCCGTCGTACATTCCGCGCGGACTACACCTCTTCACATACTTTTCAACTTCACTTGTCATTCGTGATCAATAAAACAGCTTCCCTTCCCTTCTAATGAACTGTTGTGGATGATCTCAACACTGGCAGCAGTTCCATTAGATCAGCCAAATGGAACAGAAAGCGACTTCCACTTAGCTTTGCTATTGACCTCTCACCCGGAGGTTGCATTGATGAGACTGCCCCGACTTCCCCTAGGTCTGCTTTTAAACCGTCTTCTGTGAGTACGTTTCCATGTGATGTGACAGAGTTAACCCAATGGTAAACTTTCTCCTGTGTTAGCAGTATACCCTGTTTAATGCAATGTTTGAAAATTGCTTCAAGTTCTTCAACTGTTCAACCCTATGTAAGAACGTTATTGACTGTGAATATTGTTTCTTAAAGTCAGTCGACGGCCTGGGAAAGATGGTGTGGTTCTCAGGAAACCCTGAAGCCAAACAGTGAAGGAAATCGACCAAACGTATCCTCAACGTCGTTAGGTGGCTGGACCTAGTGTTCAACTTAAGCTGTCACATTGGCGTAGAAAGTTTACCTTGGTAAAGAACTTGTCCTTCTTGGGTTCCACCGGATAATCATCCAGCGGAGAAATGCGGTGTTTTCTTAGTAACCTAGCTTTCGAGGCATTGGGGTGCATAATCGGATTTCTCCTGATTTTTTTAAATTGTCGCAATTTGTCTGACCTAGTCTGTAGGCCAATCTACTTTCACAATAGCCTTTAATCCAACCAGGTGGTCTTATTCAAGTTCTGAGACCATCGCGACGGTATTGGAATTCCTCTTGCCGGCGACGTAACAGGAATGGCACTACCCCTCAGGGACAAATTAATTTTTTTGGGAAACATAGTGGAGCGAAAATCAAGGCATAAATTTCTAAACCAGTAGGTCAGCCAACCAAGTGAACAAAATCCCCATTACTCTTGGTAATGAGACTCAGCTTCCGGATCTCTGTGAGCCGGATGATTGGAATCGAACTCGTCTAACACCATAATTAATTCAAGATTGTGAACGTCACCATCAACCGAATTCGTTAAATCCAGCTGTACTTCGCCCTTCGGCGTGGTCCTTACTCCGATCTATATTCACAACGTGGTTGTGGAGCCTCCAACGGGTATATCATTAAAATTGTCCTATGGGATTATGCGTCCCCTTGCTCCGAAGTTCATCTGGAATTTGTGTCGCGCTCCTATATCATACCAGAAAGCTTTCCTACCGCAGTACTCTCGGACGCTATTAAGTGCTGTTCATCTTTGGTCTATGAAACACAGCGGAAAACGAACGGCTCTTCTTGACACTTTCTGCCAACCATGCCAGGCCGGCTACTTCCTTCTGTTGGGCTCATGTTTCACCTCATAGAATATACAAATGCTTGAGGTTGTTCGGATCAAAACATTTTGGTCTAATCCATGTTGTTCTGATGCTAACTCGTGCTTTCTGCAAATTCTTCACTGCGAGAGGTCCAGCTGTTGGCAGTTCCTAATGTCGTCGACAATCCGCGGTATAGTGGAATCCAAAGTGAGATTGTCCTTCATATAACCACAGAAATTGCACGATTTCGCCAGTTCTTGTGGGTAAGCAATCTATTTTTGCTGGATTAACCAACTAACCAGTTCCGCTTGAACGACTGGAACTTTGTCGAAAGTTTCGTTTGCTTGTTCCAGACGATAGCTTTCAAAGACACCAAGTACCGTCAATCGTTCTACGGAACCTTCTTAGCTGAAACGTCGGTGAACTGACAACAACACGGGCAGCTTCCTAAATTACATGCCGGATTATCGTCAGTTGTCACTTCTTCATTTCCAAGTGAAAGTTGCTGGGGTCGAAAACTCGTCAGAGCTCTGTCTCCACATCCCCCAGTTCTCAACTGGCTTCCACTGATCTGCCGTACAAAGCAGTACCGATGGCCCCACTGCGAATACGGTAGGCAGACTCGACTGAAGTGAGACTGCAGACTTCTCTTTCTACGTTTTGTTTCCGAAAGTCGATCAATAGGGACTCGCTTCACTCCAAAGGAATTTCGGCTTATTATTGCGAAACCGTAGGTTTTTATCAGACTACCGCGCATCGGGTTCTGACGGACTGTCTGACGGATGGGGTGCTATTTGGGGTCGGTGGATCTTTGTTTTCAACGTTGACTAAGACGGAGTGTTTCTTAGTGAATAACCGAAAGCAAGTTCACCCTCTATGGAAATCTCAGTTGTGTCACGATAAGTTCTTGTCCCTTCACGACGGTCACACTTTCAAAAAAAAACGGATTCATACACCAAGTTTTTCTGAAAATGAGCAAAGTTCAAAAGATGCATCCTAGTGTGAATAATTTTTATTTGTCCTTGGAGTGAATTGACTGATCAGTCACCTAAATTAAAAAAAAAACACGGGCATCATTCTTGTGCTGATGCAAATCGAACTGGTTGATTTAGACCTGTTGAAGCGATAAGGGCTTGAAAATTCCGGGGCAGTAGATGTAAGCAAAGGATACAATGGGAACAGGACGCAAGCGGCGACCTATCATCTGCCCTGGTGAGTGCTGTAGAGTTTAAGAAACTCTCCAAGGAGACAGCTTTTTCCTAGTATGGTTCCCATATCCGCCTACAAGGCGATCGACTACCTTGATTTCCAGGTACGGTTCTGTGGAACTGCTTGGTAATTTACTCAGTTACAAAGACAAAAAAATTTTCCTCATCAAATACATCCATTTGCAAATTGACCCAGCTGAATCTCTTCTATGGTATTCTTCAACTGAATTTACCGCACACAGGCCGCGTCGTGTTTCATTTGGCACGATATTCGAATTATCGCAATAAACTTTATTGAATGGACACTATCCATAAGCCTGGTGGAATCTCTTCGGCAATCTGTGAACGGTTGCATCTGTCTTTGGGGCACAGTTTCCGTCTACATTGTTCTACTTGGACCCATGTTGGACGCTATTTCTTATAGCCTAGATTCGTGCAGTTTGAGGGTTGATTGCTAGTGTGAAACCGAACCACTCCACATCTAACTTGACGGTACCAATCCAGGTTCTCAGCTTCCCTCGAAGACGCCAACGCAGCTCCGGGCAGGGCGAAAGGAAGAATTGTGCAAAGATCGATTTCAGGTGTTCCGGCAACATGATCGAAGCATTGAAATCGTTCCTATCGCAACGGTTAGACGAGACGTAGAATGTTGAAACAGCGTTCCTTAAATACTGGGCTAGGTATTTTGTCGAGTCATCATATGTTAACAACACACCTTGAGCGAAAACGGTCAGAAACCTTGATTTTGCGGATGACTTGCAGACGAATCGGCCGAGTTTAAGCATGTGAATGAGGAGTGGACGGATTGCTGCTTTGAATACAGGCATTTTTGTGCACAAGGTAGTGTGACTTCCATAAGGCTTTCACAGATTGTATAGAGGCTTATCTTGTAATATTTATAGGGAGATCAATCTCTTCTTTAGCTTGCCCGTTAGGTAGAATGACAGAACCCAAGCATCAGACGCAATGATGAGTTCAGTTTCACCACCTATGCGAAACGCTACCAATTGAGCACTTGCTTGCGTGAGGAAGAATTTTGTCTTACTGTTTTTGGTCGAGAGTCTGATACATCCTGCATGGTACCTGATGCAATCACGGTGAGCTTTTGAATCCTCCGCGCCTTTGTTGAGTATGACAATTTCACCCGCGTAGTCAAGCTATGTAATCTAAATGTGCTCCGACTTAGGCGGATGTATGCCACACTACCCATCCAGTTACTGTTGCAGCACCAAATCAGTTATGAAGTTGAATGATTCTGGTGATAAAGCGAATCCTTCTATAGCTCTGGAGGGGAGACCAAACTCAGAGTTCTCCTCACCGTAAGCTCTTTTTAAGTAATAAGCTGTGATGCTCCAAGGTTTGACGTAGAGGGAATTTTTCCTAGGGCGGAAACCACCATAATTGAGTTGTGTTCGACCACCTTGTACTTCTGTGTACGTCGGCCCGAATAGGGCCCGGGTTGCCCTCCTTAACAACGTTCACGGCCAATCCAGCGAACGATATTGCTTTGCAATTCTCCCGTTCTGCTCTGCTGAATTATTCTCATCCCTTTTGAAAAAAACAAACAGTATCTGCCGTATCTGAATTACATGAAAATCAGGGACGTTTTGGCGAAACCACTAGAGCTTTGCAGAGACTAGATGGTGACGAAAAGTTTTCGTCAGCTGATTTAACGTACCACTTAGCACTCAGCTCACGCTCCCGGCTTTTTCGCACCATGTTAGGTGAATGCCCCCGTCAAAAGTAGGTGTTACATTCAGTGGGTGAAAAACCATATTTTCCAAAGCTAACACGTGCGGCAGGTTAGTGGTCTTCGAATCAAACATGTATCCATTTGAACTTAAGCACTAGAAACACCAGGTAAGTCGTTACCTTTCGGAAAACAGAGGTGTAAGCTGCACTCAGACCATGCAAGTACAGCCAAGCAGCGCCCTTGTAGGTAATGCTGTCCAGATTTACACATTAAGGAAGCCAAACCATATATACCCATTTAATTATAACGATGTCACTCGGTGGGCCTTTTCAGCCGACCACTGAACGAGTACTTCGTTTAAATAGTCAAGCCGAGTAGTACTTTGTAATCCATGTGACACCAAACCCATAACTGGTAACAAAACAGCCGTGGTGGGTTTGTCTCGTTCTCGAAGTCAGTGTACATGGATCACTCCCTAAGTGCTCAAACGTGCAGCAAGCTCCTGTTTGACTCAATTTGTTCTTTACAGTTCTGGTAGGTCGTTGTAAATCTCAACCCACCAATGACTACAAAGTTAGAGGATTTTGTGGTAATAATAACCATTTGATATTCAGAGGTATCTCTCTTTTGTTTCCTGAGGGGTTCTGTGTACAGTTGGGAGGACCCGATAATAGAAACACCCAAGTTTGTGTGGAATCACTTCTACCAGAGGCAGTCGCCTGTCGAGGTGATTCAATTGGGGACACCTCCGTACTGTACATCAATACTGTAAGGCTATGTAGCAAGCGTCCAGTGGAAATAGATACTTTAGTTACCGATTACTGCAGGACGCAGAAAATGCTCCTCAAATCTACAAGATTTCTGACTCATTCGTGACTTTTCTTATGCATCATTCCTCGAACTTGTCATACGTATTTTTTAATCTATTCATATTTCGTTTGCCGAGTGGCACGTGCACAACACTGAATCAGTATGCATTTAAAGGAAGGAAAACGTGTGACTGCCTTTACGATCTGCTCAAGGTCTAAAGAATTCAATGTAAACCAGAAAGGAGAATAACTAGCATAGAGTCCAACACGGCAGGTAGAGTTTTGTCCACTTTCGTTTCGAAGTTTTTCGTTGGTTGGATTGGGTCCTGATGTAACCTGTTCAATCAGGTTGCTGTTGACTACTCCAACGTTTCAACCATCGAGGATTGACCTTATCCTCTACACCGGCATCCGCAATCGCTGGGTTCTTATGGAAATCGGATGCTCGTAAAAGTTAGCAAAAATGATGAATGTGCCTGTTTACCGCATGCAAGGTTTTGCAGACTGGATATATATCCTCCAGGATTTGTAAATATTTCGACATGATGCATGAACGTCATTGTTGACACAACTATTAATAACGGTGGTTATTTGTCCACTCAATCCAGAATTCGCGGTGTCTGCTTGACGGAGACTTAAGATTGTCCACACTGTTCATAGGGCGCCAACAAAAATGGCGGTTAGCCTGAAAGGTTAATTTGCATTTTGGGATGCACAGCGTGAAAACGATTTCTTATTTAAATGTGAGAAGCTTGCGGCCATTTTACCAAGCTAGTTAGGGTTATCCGACGTTTTCTTCGTATCAGGCAAAATCGTCGTGGAGGAAATTCGCTCGTTTGGTGAGATATAATGAAGAAGCCTTCGGAGATTGACATTTTTTTGCAAGCGTTCAGCGTGCGGGCTATCCCATCGATGAATATAGGGATCCGTGTCGTAGTGATGCAGGAGATCTAGTTTGGGCTCTTCACGTATTTTTCGACACTGATGCGTGGTGTATGGTGTTGAGTGCTCATCCTTGTCATTCGCTTTCACAAATGACCATGCATGATAGAAGCCTTCTGCCTGATGTGGGAGTCTTGACTGTGCTTTGAAGAGCATTTAACATTGTTAGTCCTTTGTTCAGTTGTTGGTCTTTACATGTGCGTTTCCAAACCAAACGTGCTTGCATTCGTTGCAACTCATTTCGTCTGATTGCATAGTACGGACGGCACGGTTTCAAATGGAACTTTTCCTTCGTTTTATCTATTACTCTCCTGTACAACCTTCCACATCTATCGCTCGTATTTACTTTTTATGTTTGCGATGATGTTCAGTATCAGTAATAGTACTGCAGTCCACATTATTTTCTATTGCTGACCGCATATATTAAATAATTCTATGAGAGATTCGCATCGAAATGTTACTGTACAGCCATATCATTTTTTTTCCAGTTATTACAGAACGCCGTACGGTATCCGATACAACTTTCAGTGAACTGTTCCGCACCCTTTAGAAGGCAGCAACGTAAAGTTCTATTTCCAGGTTAGATGTGAGATAAGATCCTCTAAAGTAGTAGTAGGGTATGCAATGTTAACTAAGACTAGCGGAATGCACTCATTTGCATGCCAATTTGGTTTTGACGGGAGACTCACCCGGAAACCCGCTGAATTACTCGCTTATGATTTCTTTAAGCAACTGAATGTGCTGCGCCAGGCCGCCTCGTGTTTCAGTTGGCACGATATTCGAGATATAGCGGTAAAAGCACGGTTGCTGAGAGCTCCTCGACAGCCCACGAGCAAATGAGTGTACTTATCGAAATCAGTCCAGTTTGGGTTCAAGTGTAACATAAAATTGACGGAAACTCGGGGTCGCACCTACCTGATGAGCCATAAGAAGAGTTTTCAGCAACCTCGTGAGTGGTTATTACATCTATGCATGTTCACAAAGATCTTAAATGAACAGCGTGTGTACTCTGGTGGGAACATGAGTTCACAGTGATAGGCCACGAAATCACTGCAAATGAATTTGTGTTGTTATAAATGTCACCCTTTCAGAAAATATAGTCGTCTGACTGAACAATAGAACCGTGTTGTTCATATACACCAGCCCCATTGTAACTACCGAAATATTGCTGTGCTGAAATCGTTAATGAACAGCGCAACTAAGGTCTATTTAGATTGGACCAATGAAGATGAATGAACTCAGGTAGTGCTAAGAAGTGACTAGCAACCCTAACTACCCTAATTCACTCACTAAAATCGTCAACTCCAGATCAACTGATTTCAGTTGGCACGATATTCGAGATATAGCGGTAAAAGCACGGTTGCTGAGAGCTCCTCGACAGCCCACGAGCAAATGAGTGTACTTATCGAAATCAGTCCAGTTTGGGTTCAAGTGGAACATAAAATTGACGGAAACTCGGGGTCGCACCTACCTGATGAGCCATAAGAAGAGTTTTCAGCAACCTCGTGAGTGGTTATTACATCTATGCATGTTCACAAAGATCTTAAATGAACAGCGTGTGTACTCTGGTGGGAACATGAGTTCACAGTGATAGGCCGCGAAATCACTGCAAATGAGTTTGTGTTGTTATAAATGTCACCCTTTCAGAAAATATAGTCGTCTGACTGAACAATAGAAACCAGAAAATGACTCAGCAACTGCACTTCACTTAACAGAGGAGCACTAGGTGCTGTTTGGTCAAACAAAATACCCCTTACCAATCTACCACAGCGTGCAGAACTTCGCTGTGCAGAGATATTCTAGCCATTCATTCACATCCCGAGGTAACGATCACCATCTGTCGTTTGACAGTATTGATCAAATGTATTGTTGTTCTCTCAGCCTCGACGCAACCTGCACATCTGAACCAGCCAGAGTAGCGCACAGAATGTTGATTGTTTCAATGTTGGCATCGACTGACACGTGTTCTCCTGTTCCTTGGATTTTGGGCATATCGCTCCTGATGAAAGTCGCCCGAAGTGCCTGAGACGTGAATAAATTTCTGCTGGAAAACGTTATTTCCCAAGCGCTGCACTAAACTGTAGCGCGAGTTGATCATGCTGCTGATCAGCTCCTCGTGGCCAAACTGTTAGGTCTGGAAATACTAGCCAGTAGATTTTGAGTACCAATCGTCCTGGAGATTCGTGAGACTCGCATTGCTGATAATTCCCAATAAGAATTAAACAGTTTTCCAGTAGTTCTTGACCTTTAGGCGTAGATTGGCTTTACTTGCAGGAAAAACCCTCCGTTTAAACTGGGGCTACTCTATTGCCAACGTTTTCTACCAAATCTACGAAGCTGACCTAAAGTATTAACCAAGTTGAATAGACTTCTGAGACAGACAGCTGAAATTTTTTAGCCCGCAACCGCTTCCACCCTTCTTGGGGCTCATCAAGTAAACACAGTCTTAGAGTTTCCACCAACCTTACGTTTTACTTAAACCCCAAATTGCACGAAATTACTGACACACATTTGCATACCAATTCGGTTCTCACGGGAGACCCAACTGAAGGGGAACACCATAGGAGAGCGATTTCGCCGGTCTCCAGTGCAAGGTAAATTGATGTGTCAGAACGGGCCCAGACATGGAAAAAGTACATGTGCAGACATTGACGCCTCCCCAAGGTCACCATCGGTACGACACGTCCAGAAAGCAGGTGCGTTGGCGGAGCGTACCAAACACGGCTTAGCAACATAAGACCAATGAGGGGAGGCTGAAAGTGTTCAAGACCGGAACACCGCCACTGGCTGTACAGGACGAACAAGTAAGCGACCTTATCCTCCTTATCGCGTAGTCTGGTAGGCTCAGTGTAGGCGTAACCGATAGACGGCCACCCACGATACAACTGTGTGCAAGTGAGTGTATTTCGCTAGGCAACTGAGTTGTTGAGCCTATACACATGCATCAATAAACTGGCGTACCAATCGCTTCTGAGCCAAAGACCTTGGGAAAAATATGGAAGTCGACTGAGATTGGTGAATGTCCAGAAGCCAGGAGGTTAGAGGGGGGATAATAAAAACGGCAACGCTGTGATTTAGTTCACCACCTTTCATTTATCCATCGTCAGCCTGATGGCCAACCCGGTGTAGCCATAATGGGTAAACAATATAGGTCTAAAAACCGACTTGCACAGCGCAGTGTCAACAGCCGCACACCTGATAAAGGCGAGTGTAGCGGAAAGCGGTAACGTGAGTCGGCAATCATTCTGATGGCTCCCGCCGGTACACATTAGTGTGTATGCAAGTCAGCCCGTGTCGGACGGGACGGCCACCGTCGATGTCTAGTGAGTACAACGGCTGTGAAGGAGTGTGTTCAACTCCACAAGCACGCTAACATGCAAAAACCAAGACGTCGGGGTTACCGCGCTGACGACATTCTATTTCAATGTGATGCACTCGCGAATACGTGCACGACGATGAGACCCTAGGAGTTGCACATTCACAAACTTTGGCGCGGTATCTCACTGCTTCAACGGGATTGATTCTTAGATCTATAATAGGGGTTAATAGATCATTCTAATCAGAAAGAGAAGGACTGTCATTCAAAGAACATTAATGCGTTCTTACTACCGTAACAGGGGAGACAATTTGCCCTTCTGACCCAGATAAAAGTTGCTCGGTAGATGGATAATGTGAAACGTATGCATCAGCAAGTCACAAAAGCTTAAAGAGACTCTACTACCGTGTAGCTGATTTTGGCCTAACTAAAAATGTCCAGTTTCGTTATTTGAAGTTTGTCACCAACCAGCATTCCACAACGTGATCTGTGAACACCAGAAAAGCCAATCCTTCATTTTTTAGTCAGATTCACTGTTGTCCCTTGAGATACCCTTCGACCGTGTTGTCCACCTTGCCGGCCTTGATCTCTGACTCCGAAGGGCACTGCTCAGAGCAGTTCTATCGAGGGATTGCCGGGTCATCGACATCATTTTTAAACAACAAGAACATCAGCTCTCCAAACAAATCGTCGCCGAGTAAGTGAAACAATATCTGTTACTTCACTCACGTATTTAAAATCTTCGGAATCTAATTTCTTGAAAAATTTAGGCTTTACCACTGAAGACCATGGTGAGTGCATCCACGGCTAGTCATTATGATCATTTGGTAAACATTCGAATCCTTCCCGACAGGTAATCAGGGATTAATAAATCGCACTGAATGTCTTACTCAGCTAATACTGGTTTACGGAGTACACCGCTTGGCATACTTAACTTTGGCTTATTAGATGTGCATCTACGGTGAGCAGTATATTGAGCAATGAGCAAACAAGCAAACTGTAAATTGCGGCAAGTGAGCAGTTTAAACAGAACCCGGTTAGTAAGGTGCCTCACAATTCTCCCGTACGAAGCCGTTTTTTAGTCGCCTAGTACACCAAGACAAAAAGGTCGCACTGAAAATGCTCAATTTACTTGGTTATAGCAATCGTAACGTAATCGTTTAACTGCCACGTATTCGTGAAATTTCTAACATCAAGACTTTAAAAAACCTCCAGCTTTACGAATATTGAGTGTATAGACACGAAGTCCCTCAAACTCCACGGAGTACTTTAACCAACCGAAAAGTACAAGTGAAAAGTGTGGTTAGGGCACTATACGGGATGTGAAAAACGTGTGGTGTAGTCCTTAGACGGCTTTGGACTTTGACGTGGACTATGAACGTTGTGATTCAACGTTCTTGAAGTCACACGAACGTTTTTGATATCCTTAAAAACTGGCAGCTAATCCTGTGAAAAGGAAGTGAGCATTTAAATTCGTTAGAAGTGCCTGTAGAAGAAGTAGTAATCTCCTCCGTTTTCGGATCATTTTAGACCCGAATCCATTAAAAGCCATCACGGTCATCTCGGTTGATGTCATGCCAATGTCATGTCCCAACAAACAGTGCGGTCAATTCTGCAAAATATGCTCAAGACTGAGTGCAGTTGACACCGAATGAGCATTGGTCATGGAATCCCCCTGGGCAATAAATTACAGGGTACGGAAGTTGAAAATAAAAATGGCCCGTTAAACATTGGAGCTGAAAAATTGTTTCAAAAATCTGAGAAAATGTACCCACTGAGAGGAAATTACATGGAGGATAACCAAAGTGCTTGTACTGACAAATCGCACCAAAAGCCTCCCTACTTAACTGATATTTGCACTGTACTGAATCACAACAAGAAAAACTTAAGATGTCAGTATTTGTAAATCAAGCCGCAGCAGCGTGGCCACCATAAATTCTTGAGAAACAGACAGCATGTAAATGCCCAACTGTGTTTTCCTCATCGGTCACATGTTGCATTTTGTAGAAGTGCAATTCTCTTGCCTCTTCAGCTGGATTTTTATTCTTGTGAGTGTAAAAATACCTTCGCAACAAATAACACGAAGCGAAAATTGAACATCTGGTTAATCATACCTCTCAATCAAGAAAAGCGATTTTCATATGGTTCTGGTCCAAGCATACCCGACTGTATGATCGGTTGAGAATTCAGAGATTTCTGGCAGTTTGATCATCCACAGTGTTGCGCTGCCTTGACACGCGTTGTCGTATCTCACAAATGCACAATTGTTCTACCATCTGATGATAGAATCACAGTTTGGCAAACCTGAACTAATTTTGCTTAGGCCTACCGTATGTATGACTGACTGCCAAAATGCATGCACTGTGAAGGATGACAATTTGATTAGAGGTATATGTTAATTTGTGAATGACAAAAGTGGAGATTATGATCGATGGAGAGGAGAAAATGAATAATATGGTCTCTGTAATTGGAACAACGGTGAGGGCGGATGAGATGTAGAACCTGCTGAAAGCTAACATCCAACAGTCAAAAACGGCTCGTCTCCAAATCACAGCTATAGAGCAAGTATGTGCTATTCTTGCATTTGTTAAGTTTTTCAGCTAGCAGTCCGTGCACCAAACAGCCATATTTCCAGCTGTTGCAAGTTCATTCACCGAGGATAAAATGAATAGAGGAATGTCAGACGTAAGTAAACCGTCTCACTTGAATTCCCCTTTTTCTATTTGGACTACTATCTTCATGATTCCTAAACGGCTAAAATCGAACTCATCGTTGTGAATAATGATTCCTCTGACTTATGTAGTGAGAGTCGGGTAAGTAGGCAGCCTTCACATGAAAGTAATAGAGATGGATACATGATCATTCTCCCGTATAGATCACCATGCTTTCTTGAAATTCTCGAAGATTTATGGAGGTGTTAGTCAGTAGTTAATCAGCATCGGATCTATAGTTGTTCGTCAAATTTTCCTCACCTTGAGCGTTGTACAAGTGTATGTATCCTCGGGAGAAGGAGTGGGTTCAGTGCTCACTGAAGTTTGTGAGATGCGCTTCTCAGCAAATAGGAAAGAGCTGTACGGTGCTTCTCTGCTTATCCGCATAAGCCAGCTCCACCTACAAGGCGAAATCGCCAGTAAAAAGTGTCATATTCCGAATAATATTTCCGTTGACCATTTTAGTGAGGAACGATTATGTGGTCAGTCTCCACTTAAAAGTACTGGAAACGGATAAATGTTCACTCTTCCGTTTGCACCACAAGGTTTAAGTTGACTTTCTTGGAAGCTGATGCGGTTTCTAGTGCTTTACCTTCGGGGATATGTAGTTTTATACATTTTCGAGGATACTTTAGGAGCATCCGCGGACAACTATACTCAAATCGGAACAACGGATAAAAAACTGAATTGATCACTACTGAAAATTATGGTTTTCAACATACAGTAAAAAATGGGACGGAGCCATCCTCGGTTTTCCTCTTGGAACAAAACTGATTCGGAATAGTCACTCAGCTGGCACACCGAGCCGCGATGCATCCCACAGAGGGATCATCTGGACCCCCCATGAATCGTTCGTCCTTGGGTGCCTACACTCAGTTGTAGTAAACAAATTCCCGTGAGAGTCTCACTAAGAGAAACGTCGTAGCCTCCATGTCCATGCTTCGCGATATTAGGCTAGCTTAGCGGCTTTCGGCTTGTTAAGAAATTCGGCGCACTTTAAGCAAGCCTTACACTGAAGTCATGCTTACCCGCGATTGTACAGTTTCGGATACAACCGGATGATCACTTGACGGTTTTGGGCCACCAACTCCCAACGGAGTTAGATGCGGTTGACTATGAGGCCGGTTTGCTAGGTTGCCAGTCTAACACCACCAATAGTGTGAAGGCCGATAATGACAGCATCATCGAGGATTTCTTTTGTGTCCAACATGGTAATGTTTTATTGTGAGAAGAAACATGAACGCTCCACAAAATCATCTCATTGTGCCTACCCTCTTCATTATACTCACAACGAAGTGGTGGCAGATGAGATTCCGGTAACTAATGCGTCAACCAAATCAATACGTGTTTCTTCCAACTACCTCAGGCCTTCTGCTAAAGTACTCATCATGCCCACGGCAGCGGAGGCCACGCGTCGAACTGCGATCAGATGATCTAAGTTGTCTGCGTTGGGACGTCACATTCTGCTTCGCGAGCATTCCCACATATACCCCAGAACTGTCAAGATCCAGAAACCTCAATAAGAACTTCGTGCATGCGTCAGAGCAGAATATATTCATTTTGGATTGCCACAATCCGCAGAACAGGCCTTGAGTTCATGAATCATTCCATCAGATCAGCAAATAATTTGGGTACAACTGACTTTCGGCAGCATAGCAGCATTAAAAGCGTGACTGCAAAGTTTTATTTCGTGTTCTTGTTCCTATCACAGCTGCTTTTTGTTGTGAAGCATTTCAGGCTATTCCAAACCACTGCAGATGGATGATGTTGCTGATCTTTCGAAAGTTTTTACCAATAGATGGAAACTCGCCTTGTCGAATTGGATTTACAGTGATACATTGGATACCATATTATGCATGACACTTACGCTTGCGAAGAGCGTATAAGTGCTATCAATTATTGTACAGTACAGTTGCTCTGGTCGAATGATGAGCTACACACAGCAAGAATAATTACATTTCACGAAATGAATGCTCAGGGGCGATTTCCCACTTTCAAGCACGAGTTTAAGGGGAGCATCATTTTGGAGTAGCACCGCATCGATATCGTGTATGTGGTTCCTCTGGACTATATGTACCTTGGAACTGATTAGAAGGATGCTGAATTTATGGTTCTTTTCCAAGACAGCCTCTGTAGATAGGTTAGCCAACAGCAACTCGTTAGAAGTGAACAGTGGAATGAATCAATGTCAAGGCATTGCGATGGGAAGGCGTGATTGAGAGAAAGCAATACAGTCGTCTGACGCTATTGACTACATAAGCTAAGTGATTAGATGTCTTCTTGTAAGATAGTAGGAATCGCTAAAAGCCAAAGACCTTTGCTGATTTCGTGACGGAAACCATCGCTACGATGGCTCGGTTTGAAACGGGTAGCAAATTTTGAACATGGCCTAAAAACTAAGCCGGTTTCCTACGGACACCAAATTGTGTAGTTTGGGAACAACCAGAGTGATGAAAGTCCGCCAACACATACTTAAATGTATGCGTTTATTCTAACCAATTACAATTATTGTAATGCAAACCAGGCGTACAACAAACATTTGGAGCTTTTCAACCTGGTGAAAAGCACAATAGGTACCACCGTAGCTGTTGACATTTATGCTCCATCCGTGGTAGTGAATACTAGTTGGGAGATCCACTGCACACTTTTGTACCGAGCACTGCCGGTGAGGATGGACCCACCCAATTGTTGACAGACAACGGTTAATTGGATGGCATTGTTTTTACATCAGTTAACTTTGCATAATTACTACCTATCATCGATAATTATGAGCGCAAGATTGTCCATTTCTGCTGAACTCTAACTAGGTTTGGACACAAGCCAAACTGATCGCCCGTTTTTTTAAAGAAAATATGGAGTCTTAAAACTAACCCTGTAAACTGAAACCGACTGTCTCAGTTACTAAGGCGCCCGGGTGCATAATATCGCGGACTTCTATTTTGACAACAAGAGTACAAACTACATATTTTTAGACTGGTTATTGGCCGCGGTTCCAATAATCATCATGCACTTAGTTTAAGAATTAAATATGTGAGGAGAAAAGTTTTAAGAAACTCTATATCCAAATGGTGATTTCCGTGATTTTCGGCTTTTGAAGGCTTCTTAATTTTCCTTGCCTTATAGTACGTTAGCAAAAAAACTATTGGCAGCCATATCAGCGACCTAATCCTGTCACCTGGGCAAGAGAAGGCTTTCCTTCAAAAATAATGAGGATCCATCAAAAAGCACCCGGTTCGAAGTTTGGCAACGCCACTGTGAAGAAAAGAACAAACAAAACATGCTCCGCCATTTGGATGAGCAACATTCTATTCCAATCCATCTGAGAGTTGACACAAGGAGGCCAGCAGTAATCAGTGTCACTCAGAACAGAATGGATCTATTACCCATTATCAAGCACAGCTTTTAGGACAATGGACACAACGTACTGGAAGTCGATTCTGCCGACCCCAGTTGCACCACTGGCTCTTGTTGAACGGAGAGTAACCACCCTATCAAGGATAGTGTATTTGCACTATGGATTTCAAGAGGCCACGATATGCACAGTCCATAATCTGTATACCGGCTACACTGAAGAACGGTGAAGACGCACTGAATCGTGGGAATGCAAATTCGATGCGAATTAAAGCAAAGGAGAGATAGGTAGCTGAAGAATGGTGGCTATTACCCATTTTTCTCATTTTCCGGGAATATGCCACAGCATATTTTACAGCAGGCCGTAGAAAGCATAAGAATAGCAGTCTAACTACAGTTACCCCACAATTTCTGTTATGTTCTCTAATTAAACATCTGTGTGATGTTGCCCGGTGACATGGGGTTGAACTTTTGGTGATTTTGCTTTGGTTTCGGGCCTACGTTTTCTGCATCTGTTGACCTTGATACTCATATACATAATTGGGAGTTCACACAGCCAATGGGGTTGGGATTTTTGTTTATACAAAACAACTTTTTCGATCGACAACCGTTTCATTAGAAATAGTACATCACAAAAATTCGTAATATGGCAGCCAGATGTAATTAACTGAGGTCACCGAAGCGAATATGAAAACAACCACCCGGCAAGCAAATCTACAGAACAGTCGACCAACGTTCAGTAAAAGGCGTTATACGCTTCAAAGTTTCTCGCTGATAGTTGCGAGGTGTACGTAAAACGAAGGTAGAATACGAGATCTCTGGATTGCAACCCATATAACTAGTCTTAAGATGAGCATATCTGTTCTGCAATTGCCGAAACATGTTCCTTTGTTAGTAAAACATATATACACGTCGATATGATAGTTGCGCTTAAATCTTGCGAGGAATATTGAATGGAGTCTTGGTAAATAGGAAAACGTCATATGTACTTGGAATCGATGTTCATTTTTTTCTAACCAAAGTATTAATCACCCACCGATGCAGGGAGACCGGATCTTGTCGCAGTGTGGCGCTTTGTGTAACTCTGTGATCCACTCAGCTATATTGGGATATTCCAGTTTGACATTGGTGGAGTTTCTCATACCAGGTTGGTCAGCTGACAACCAAGGTCTCTTGGTCCTCTAGATTGGCCTTGGAGCAAGCAAGACGAGTTGTCATCATTGTGAAAATAGTATACAGGCATCCATCTTCTACTGCTTTGCGTTCATACTTTTGAGCCAATGACTTTGCTTGTGTACCCTTGTCGTACTCCTGTCTAGGTGTGCGCACCAATACAGCATCCCAGCCCGCGTGCAGTCATTAGTCACTGCCACATCGTGTGGTACCTTCTTTCAGGTAGCCTTGCTGGCTACGTACAGCACGGAGGGTGGATGAAAACACGTTACTGCTGACACCACCATTGTTGCACTTTCAATTAGTCCCTATTCCAAAATACTTCACCCCGATTTCAAGAATCTCCTCGAAGATCTCAGCACTAGGAGTGACCGCTTTGTTTGCCAGGCGTCATGCTCAGCTGTGGCTTCTGTGTCCGAATTCATTAACAGCCCTAAAGACCTCGAAGTCTGTTTCGAACCCCAAAAACCTGTCGAACTAACTGTTTTCAGTGTTCATAAACTAAATCAAACGTACCAGTAGGCAACTCTTGCTCTATAATGATGTGCGCTGCATATCGGAAACAGAGATCCAGGACTCGAATACTGTAGCTGAACTGACTGTCCTCTAGTTTTCTTCCTGCTTCCAGCTGCGCATCTCTGATGATGTGGAGTTGCTGCAGCTGGATATGCCAGGTGGGTATAGGGTTAAGAAAGCAGCGCCTCTAACTGACTGGATAACCACTGATAGTCACCCCTGGGCGGTTGGTCTGTCAACCTCTGTGAAGAATCTCACAAAAATGTGGCCTATCGCTCCTGTGTACTGTATCTGTTCACGCTATGAAGGGCTGTAGCTATGAATATGCTAAGAACAGTTTCTGTAGTAGTCTTTGGTGTTCATTTACAATGGGCCAAGAGCTGAGACATCGCTGTGGATGCTCCTGCAATCAACGCTCAAGTAGGCAGAACAAGCGCTACTAAGGACTAATTGAGTGGCCGTCCTGGGTCGGATACCAGACACACTGATAACAGAGAGCACCCGCTTCATGTGTATGCCAAACACAGATCATTCCTTTGCTGTACCAATTTCCGGTACAACGGAAATCTCTTGACAAAGTGGTGCCCACCAACAAACCAGTCCCAAATCCAAACAGACCACGATATCAACAGTTACCGGTGGTGAGGGCCATTCACTGTCTGGCAATCTTTATAGAACACCTGTCTGGACTCCGACCATGCACTCGTCTGCTGCAGTTTTCGTTGCGCTTTTCAAATCTACCCAAAACCTGCATTCCCCCCTTAGCCAGTGGAAAGCTCGTAGACCCAGGAATAAAACGAAATTATAATAACCAGCCCCTCCAACGCTGTTCCGACGTCGAATGGTAGTGGACACTGGATGCAGGCATCCAAAGTGCTAATCAGTGCCCGAACTTATGCACGTGGTCCAACCTAACCGATTTCATCTAAGCACTGGATCTGTAACTGAACCATGGCTTTAGTGAAAATCTGGCGACAGATTCCTCCTGGTCTCAACCACAACTCAACTTAAAGCATTACGGACGCCAGATGAAACCTGGAACCTGGTCCATTGCGTCATTGATGAAAACGCTGGACAGTACACAATCTCTACCTGGAGTACGCAGCCGACACCGTCCTCATTTTTGAAGACGAAGGCCAAGTAAAAATTCTGTCAAATTAACTGCCACTCACCATACAATTCCCCGGCATGTGTTTTACACTCAAAAAGCTCAAAGTATTGCTTCCGAACGCGCGTCTCTGAACATGTAGAAGTAGAATCACTGGAGTTTGTGGAGAATCGGACATACCTCGGTAGCTGTATTAGCTCTGACGAGATTGCGTGTGATGAAGTCAGTGCAGAATCATGGTTGCTATTTTTTATCACTTGTGGCGTGAAAATGTATATGGCTGAGTCTCAAGGGGCGTGTTTACCGGGCCGCAGTAACGCAGTATTTTTGTACGATTGTGAGACGGCCCCTGAAGCAGATGATATGGGGCGTATGCAGGCTTTTGACCACCGATGTCTTGAAAGCGTTGCCTGTATTGGATGAGAATTCGTAACGAGGCAATCATAAAACGGATATTTAATTGTGCAGCAATTACTTTAACAGCAGAAAACACCCAGCACATCAAGTGCAGTGTCTCGCCTATGTACAACGCATGCCAAACCATCGTCCACTGAGACTAGTGTTGTTCTTCGTGCCTTCAGTGTGGCGCAAACCGCCAGTTGGATAACGTTTGACTTGGAAGAAGGGTGTAAATGAGATTTTTAAGAGTTTAGACGTTGTTAATGTGGTCCGCTTTCCAGAATGGGTTCCACAAGAGTCCTCAGCGCTTGGGTAGGAGTATTGCTGGAAATAACGGCCAATCAATATCACTGGCTTTCGTGCTGTCATTTTTTCCCCAGGTTGTTTGCTTGGGCGTTTGAAGGTGCAAGTATCTCAGAACGCTTATGATAGGTGAGAACCAGATCCCTCCGTCACTCACTCATTTCTATTCTTTTACCTCCAAGGCTCTAAGTACGGTAGTAAGGCATCAGCGTCAATGTTGACGGTACTTCCTCCAATGATGCTAGTGATGACTAATCACTCACAACATAAGCCACGGCATGACAGCCGAAAGCTGTCGGTCTTTGGAGGATGGAGCTCATAGACTGCAGAAGGGGCTAGTTAGCTCTTCTTACTTGAAAGGTTTTCAAAATGCCCACGTTCAGATAGTTGAACAGTGGACAAACTCATAATTGTACCATACTATGCCATCAGTTTCCAAGCAAACGGGGTACGTCTTATGCGCTGATATTCTCCAAGTGACCAGTAAACCGGAGAACTAAAAAGTAGTTGAAAATACCATCTTGCTTGATAATGGAGTTGATTAAACGACCCTAGCAACTGCAATGTCCTTAGCATGGGTTAACAAGGTTCCCGAATTGCAGGAAGCAATTTGGTGGCATCTGAACCGGTCTAGCAGTGCCTAACCACGAAGTACCTTGTCACGACCTGCCATGTGTAGAGTGAGTTGTTTGATGAATAACTCATCAGGAAACGTGCAGAAACACTGTTAACTTGCTTATACCAATTGAACCGAAAACGGTGATAAGTACTTCCGTTGGGTAATGTGGTCAGAAATAGAATTTCAGATATGGGTCTTGGTTTTACATCACAGGTAACCTCAGATAGTGAACTTGACCCAGCAGAAGGTAAAACCTAGGGAGCATCAACTGCCGATAGTTGTATTGTGCTTTAGATTCAAGGAGGTTCAAAGTATCCTAGTTATCCAGCTGGTTTTTGAAATACAACGTCCTTATGCCTTATAGTGAATTAGAACATAAGTCCGACGAAAACTCAGTTACTCTACTATTGTAGTTCGCAGTAAGTCAGAAGAACACGTAAGTACGGACACGGGTGTACCGGGCACACGCGGTCAAACTGGTCCGCTTTCGCGGCAGGTAAACAAAACAATTGAGTCACATATCCAGTCAACCCACAGCGCTCACGCGAGCCAACCAATCGGACACGCATCCAATCAGCCACTCAAGTCACACGTCAGATCGATGGTGGGACGACGAACGGACACGCACACGCGCTGAATCTCGGACACACCGAAGCAGCTACCACATCTACCTACCTGAGGATCCCCAAGAAGGACGAAACCGGTCATGGGTTGACGAAGAGCTTTTAGAAATCTTATGGGTAGTATGCTTCCTCAGAGGTGCTAAGATTGCTTTGGGGTATGCTGACATAGCTTCCTTTATGCAGGCACATTCAGTATTCGCAGTACTGAATGGATAACAAATTTCAGACGTTACAATATATCATAGCTCCTTTTATGAATAGCAGAAGAGTAATACTGTCTCATGTGCTAAGTCGCCTGCTCATTTAGTCGTGAACCCTAAATTAGTCTTCGAAATCTAGCAGAAGAGTAATACTGTCTCATGTGCTAAGTCGCCTGCTCATTTAGTCGTGAACCCTAAATTAGTACTTCGAAATCACATCTCCGCAACCATTATGACATAACTGAGGGTAAATCAGCCTCCCCTCAAGTATATTTTCTGACTTTGATTTGTCGCATGTTTCGAAAACCGTGCGCATTCACCTTAAGCCACTCTCGACCTCAAATACCGGACACTTTGACAAAATGTCTCGATGACTCTATTTCTACGCACGGCCGCCCCGACGGGCAGTACGGAATAGTTTTTTGTTCAGAGGTCCTAATAACTTCTACGTTTGAAACTTTGATATGCTAAACCCCCGGACGAACGAAAATGCAAATTTAGAGTGCCCTGGAATATGATGTCTCTGTCGCTGGTTGATAAATTGGTCAAATCAGACTATTTCCCTTATTGTAAGATGTCACAACGAAGCCACGACAACTTTTTGTTTAGTTAACTGCAAAGTTGGTCCTGCACCGTACCCCCTGCTCCTTATCATTCATCACCGTCACTCTCATCGTTATCATCATCAACAACAACGATGTCAATCGTAGCATTGAGCCGTGCCGTAAGCAAGTATTCCGTGTGCATGGATGAGAACGGAGCAAAAATGCCTAAAAGTAACACTGGCGAATCATCTGATGAATTTCGAAATGTGGCTATAGGACTGTAGCTGAAAAATCAAAGTAAGCTTACCAGTTTATGAACAGGCTTTTCAATGAATGCGGGAAGTTACGGTTTCTGGAAAGTGTATTCACATTCCCGTAAAATGAATATACCGTGCAAGTCAAATGTTACAATCAGCCGTCTCAAATCTAGAAGTAAGCATTCATTTAACATCTGGTTGCTGCTTAACAAAGAATATCTACTTCGCTATGCGAACATTCAGAGGTCAACAAAGATTATATTTACGATAAGTAAAATGTTAAGCGTGTGTTGTTTTTTGCACAGGTCTAGGCATAGCACCGTATCCGTCATTCCCCTTCAGAAGGTTTGTCGTGGTCAGTGCCGTCTTTAAAATAGCCAGGACTGTTCGCATTTTGGAAGAATGAAGAACTGTAGCAACACCATCTGGGTTCATGATATGTAGAACCAAGTTATACTTTCTAACTCGGAGTACATAGCTCATAAATTGCTGCCTTCCTTGTTTAGCACCACGGCTGATGTGCAAAGCACTTCCAAAGAGCGCCCCAAGCATCTGAGTACCCTACGTAATTCAGGCCAAACCTTTGAAAACCATGGACAAGGCGGGGAACCGACCGACTCTATCAGCAAGGCAGTGGATAACCACGTTATCCTGTGCTTTTACCCCTGCTATGCAAAATTCATGATAAGAACCTTAACAAGGAGCTTTTCACATGCGCTAAAACACTACGCCAGTGAATTTTCACCCTCATAAGGTGGACATTCAAACAGCTTTCATATGTTTTCCTGCTTATCATTTGACGTTGTCTGAACACCGAATAGAGCACTACCATGACTGTATAAGACTAAGTGTATATCTGCTTCATTGATTCCCTTCGGGCTCTCGTGTGACATTTCGTGACCTTACGCGTCATGATTAAACGCCTAAATACAGGTGACTAGCAGGTTGAACAGTTCTGGAAAGCGTCTGCGTTGTTTTTAGGCATACTACTGGGAGTTCCACCAAAGATCCAGATTTCTGTATGCCTCTGCGCGTATGGTGTGCTGTATTCGGATCACACACCCTTTACCACATTCATCCGTCCGATGACTGGAAACTTTCTACGTCTATCATCACGTGCTTTGCTTTCCTTGTATTTCCATGTTAGGCCTTCCACTGTCTCTGTACCCCAAGGCACGCAAGGCTTCCAAGCTTAGAAAACAGGCCTGCTCAATGACTAATCGGTTTTCCGCTATCTACTGAGTATGCATCCAAGCCGTTTCCGGAGCTCTAACTGGGAAACAACCGTGACCTGAGATGTGTCATTCTCGGGAATTTTGTCGGGCGAAGTTTTCAAAGGGCTTGCACCTACACATAGTTGTCGCATGTGTGTGAACGCATCGTTTGACCATGAGTTTTCGCTCAGGTAACAGCTATTGTTTCGTCGACAGCTACTAGATGCGCGAAAACAATAACTTGTAATGTAGGGTCAGTTGCCAGGTGGACCATAGAAACCTTGGTGGATTGAAGTTTATAGGAACTGGTTTACGTTCATGCATTTCAAATTCACATTCGAAACATGAGAAAAGGAGGACGCAACGTTTTCCAAGCAGACAAAGGTGTCCAAATTCTTGGGCAAATCGTCTGATTTTAGCGAAGTGAGATATTCCCAACCCATTATCCTAAAAATCTTGCTTCTTGGGGTGAACCCAGAACACCACAATCTTATTTTTCTAAATATTCGTTGCTGACTTGTATCTGAAATGGTAAAGAATGGGTCTGTTAGCAGAGCATCTATAATGAGCCTTACTCGGAGCACCTGCGTGCGACTTTATATTACATCGTCAGTCGCAAAGTGCAGAAAGAAGTGAGGACCGGACACCGTGGACCTCACATTATATGGAGAAAAATGGCGGTAGTCCACCTACAACAACTCTACTCCTGAGTAAGTGAACCAAGAATTTAAAATGTGTAAGATCAACAATGTGACCACAAATACTCAGAGAATAACCATACTTTGTTTTTTTTATCTGAAATTTGTTCTTAAAATGTGACTGTACGAAATTCGCATGGCAAACTAACAGTGTTTAGCGCACAGCGAGTGTTGCGTCCGCAGAACAACGTCTATGGGTGACCGACTGCACGAATTCCAGCACAACAAGCCCTTCTGTCCTTGATGAGGCTGTAGATTAATCCCAGACGATATCACCCATAGCTGTTCTCCTCTACCCTGGCCTGTTAGCAGCCTAGGGGCAGTCAGGGTTCGTGTAAAAGTGATGCGCACTGCTGCATATTCATTACTAAACAAGCTCTCCATTATTCAATTAATCGACTCCGTGAAGACAGTCCAGAATTGGAAACGCGGTTCCATAGTTGTCAGGCTTTTTCACAATGAATATACGCGGTCAGTCGCGTGCTGCGTCAAAATGCTAATCAGCTATATTTTGATGCTGCACCCATCCAGGAAGGGGTTAAACCACGGAATGTTTACGTAGGGTAGGGCTTGTGATTTTTTGTCGATCAGTTGCCTTGTCACCGAAAGTTTAGATGTCTTTCAAAAAAAAACGACAAAATCGGCCTCTTATCATCTGGCGTCCGAATCGGTTCATCACTGGTGCGCCTACCCACAGAAGGTTCGAAGTGCTGTTTGTCGTAAGACACCTCATCACAGTGCAAACTGATGATTGATGTAAACCGAAATCCAGGACACACGGAATGGCTTTTGATGGACAATAGGATTGCAATTACGCATCCAATGCAAAACTTAATCCTCTTTTCCATCAACTTCCAGCGCGTTACACGCTGGTACTCTGCCGGAGACTGTCAGTCGCTCTAGAAACTAGTCAATGTCAAACAACCCTGAAGAAGTGAACACAAAAATTGTAACCTGCTGTCACCACATACTGTTTTTGTACACAATTCATCGGGCCCTCTGTAGTCGTAAATGTTCGTGGTTAACAAAATGGACAACCCACATCATTTTAAATTTACTAGGTCGGTATCGATCCACAGGGACTTGCATCAAGCAAGAATAAGTGCAGATATTGCGCGCTAAGGTTGGTATTTGTAGTCGCGCTACAAGGTGACTAAGTTGCAAGTCAGACCGAAATCTGCGTCACTCACATAGTGGTTTGTACACAAAATGTAATCCAAATCACCCACTAAAAGTATAATCCCAAATCATTTTCAGGACAATTAAATGAAAGGCTTCATGTGAGAACGTGCGTAAAAAACCCGACCAATTCAAAATGCATGTGATTTGTACTTGGGATACTGTGGAAAGATAGATGAATAACACAATAAGTTATTGATATCAGTCAGTCTATTTTCTCAATAGGGTGGATTAGGGCGTGGACAAAGAAAGATGTCAAATGTAAACCAACCAGAACATGTCTGCATATCGGTGTGATAAGGTAGTGAACTGCAGTAAGAACAAACTGACTGGATACGGACTGCTAGTGGAAACATGTGTATCTGAAACACGTCAGTTTTCGTCAGTATGCTCACCGCAGCCACTAGCGTAGGCGTGTAAATCATCAATAAAAGCAAATGGCGGCACAGGTCAACAGTCTTGTTATCTGCTTCATGGTGAAGAACGCACTGGCGTGAGAAGTTTACCTACTGTGGAGTTGTTTGGACAAAGTACCGAGCGTTTCGTTTCATCAGTTAGCACTTCTGTTTATCAAAAGTTTTGTGCTGTCTACTTGGTAAAACTGTTGAAAACAATCGCATCAAAACGTATGCACCTACTGTGTGCTGTGATTCAAACAGGAACCAGTTTACCAAACTAGAATACAGGAATGTGTCATAACAACAACTTTTTTCGGTGCTCCTCAGCATAGGGTGCGCTTCACGGCGAGTGTAATAGCAGCTATATTCTCACCGATTTTTCGAAGTTGAGTCGCATCAAGAAAAACAAAAGCATGTTTCCCTTTTTGCATACTTATTATCTAGTTACTTGTGTAACCAACCCTAAAGTCCTTTGGAAATTCACTTTCCACTGAAACTATGATTCTGGATAGAAGCATATCAACCATTTCATGAGTGCATCTCCTGAAAGCCAAATTTATTGTGAACTCATGTGAATTACGGGAAAACTGATGAATAACAATTTGGCTCAACCTCAGTCACCTAAACAGAAAATGAAATTTTTTAAGCGTACCATCTGAAGAGGAAAACATTCACTTGGTAGCGCTACTATTCGTCTATGTATGTTATAGAAACCAGTCTTGTTACTGCTAATGATAAAACGTTTTTGGAATGAAAACACCCCTAACTCGGCTAACTTCTAATTGAAAATCTCAACTTGCCCGAGCTTACAGCAACCAAACGGTGGACAAATTAGAGATGAGTCGACCAACTTCAAAATCCTTTGCTTCCGCAGAGTTAAAAATTTTTGCAGCACTGGATGCACACCAAATTATGCTTGCAAAGGTGAGGCATTAACCTATACGAGAGTCACAGCAGACAATCCAGTTGATCGCTTTAAAAAAATTCACTCCTTGGGAATGCGAGCAGTTGTTGACTCAGCAAATATTATTAATTTACCGTGAAATTCCAGTGCAATATGTACACAGGCCTATCTGAATTTTAGAGCCACACTTCAAGCAGCATGTTGAAGTTTTGTGGGAATGACAAATCGTATTGTGAGCAGGGTTCTCAGCCCAGGTCTGTGACCAGGGCAACCAAGATTTTGTTGTTTGCATCAACTCAGACGCCACAATCCCCACTTCTAGTCTGTCTACGGCATCCGGATGTTGGAAACAAGAGGAATTCGCCATCTGTGTAGAGCTTTCCGCAGATAGTTGAGTATAAGCGCCAGCAGTACGTGACACGGGGCTAACATGTTCTCCAGTTGTAGTCAGGCGCAACAAAGTAAGTAGATGGGTACGTTGACACACAACTATCTGGATCGAGAAAATATGAATTGCCGGTATAACAAGAAACCACGCTAATTTCGTTTGCAGCACAGGATATTGGTAGCTCAGGTTGGAAAGCTGATGGTTGATTTTCTGCCACCAAGCAACAGTGCCTTCATAGGCTTCGAGGCTTGTAATTTAAATATGTATCCCGTTTTGCTTGGCATGATCTTAAGAGGCTTCCAAGGAAATTCCCAGTTAATCAAGAATACGCATGATCTTCACATTGAAACCCGTTGCATGTTCGAATGAAATTAAAGCCGAGTTCTGACAGTTTATCCCGCTTTTCATCTTTTCTGAAGGACTGCTATGACCTATTGATATCATCTGAGCTCTACTATGTAACTACCATTCTAGAGACATAACAGAGTCATTTTATTGTGTACATCAGTCATCCGCAGCATCTCAGCTTCCTGGGCGCTGATGTCGTTCACTAACAAACCCGCTCATAACTCATTGTCCTCCTACTTTCAGCAGCATGTGCAGGAAGTTAACGGCGACTGGCTCGTCCACATCGCTCATCGGGCCAAGTTCGATCGTCTCACTAGAACGTACCGCGTAGACATCTCTACCTACACTAATCAGATTGTAGCTACTTGATGCCGTGAAAAAGACAACAGTAAAGGGAATTGGGATGCGTTGTTGAAGCCATACTCTGGTATGTTCGATAGACAATACTTTGAATGTATGAGTTTTCTGGCCGGCTAGGATGGAAGCATCTGCTTTTTAAAGAGGTTTAGTAAGGCAAATCATCAGATGACATTTCAAAGTCCCATTGAGACCATTACTATCAAACAAAAAATGTACGTAGGCTGTTCAATTTAGTCCCCACACATATGTGAAGCGCCCTTTCCCACAAGGATTTGAACATACATCTATCTGATTTAACCGTTTGACTTCATCTAGAACCTCCTTTGACTGTCACACGCCAGATATCCTGTAATTCCAAACTATGTCCGCTTCAACCGACCGCATCAGCCAAGGCTAATGACAGGTTTCTCTTCGTGTCCAAAAATGCCCAGCCGACAAGAATTTCGCGGCACGGAATTCTACGATGATGTATCTCAACCCCCCAAGGAAAAAGTCTACCAGATTCTGGAGAGAGCCACTTTCTTATTCCTGAAGTGCCTGTTAACTCCACCAGGTTAACTACGTATCAACACAGCAACTGATTTTCTATTGGTTGAAATGGATGGGCTGACTAAACTACTGATGTCATCGCTGCATCACGACTTTACCTTCACCTAGATAGGTAAGACAACCTTTTTGCGACACAAGCGTGCCTGTTTTCCATGTTCAGTGCTTAATAGAATCGATGGGTTAATTTGTGGTTACCCCTGTTGGGACATTTAACCTGCCCCTGTCCATTTGTGCGCACTGATGACTTAGACAAGGTAGCTGATATTTCGACTTGGTCACTTGACCGTGTCGGATACAAATAAGTAAGCCACGGTCGATTATTCAGAATGGTTGTGTGACATCAACATCATCACTGATAACAACACCAGAGGAGAACACTGGTGCATCACCGCTATACAGTTATTAGTGTTTTCGTAGCTCATTGGGCTCAAAATAGAACGTGAATCACTGCACCTCTGACCCTCATCTTTGCTGCTATAACACAGTAACGTCGACAGCTCGATTTCGGCTATCTGCACAACCGACGTTGGACACAGCATCGATGAGATTTGGTTGTGCACTGATGGCAGTTTTGCTCGTTTGTGGAACCCGATTTACTGTTGTATCGTTGGTTGTTGTGATCCTAAAGGCATACTGATGGTGCTGAATACTCATCTTTGCTGCTATAACACAGTAACGTCGACAGCTCGATTTCGGCTATCTGCACAACCGACGTTGGACACAGCATCGATGAGATTTGGTTGTGCACTGATGGCAGTTTTGCTCGTTTGTGGAACCCGATTTACTGTTGTATCGTTGGTTGTTGTGATCCTAAAGGCATACTGATGTGTGCTGAATAAGAGATATGTTTACATCGAATGGGAACACAAAGTACTCAGCACGATACTGCAGAACAGGGCACTGAAGAAGCTATATCTGTCGCTGAAAATGGATGCAGAGGATGCTAGCCCGCGAAATTCCACATTGTGACAAATTCAAATGGACTTAAGCGCAAAGCAGATGAGTTTCGGTTTGCTATTGATGTTTTTTACAGGCGCGGTCTAAACGTTCGTCCTAAACTCTCTAATGTTTGCTGGTAAGATAAACTGTGGAAAGCCACCAAACTCCTGAAAAACAGCCACGCTCCTCGGACACATATCCATCGTTTGAATGTCTGCTCAATGAAGGATGACCTAATATTCGATATGCCCGTATCACGCCACAAAAACCTTCCAAGGAATGTAGATTTTGTTCAGTATTTCTGGCCGCCTCCATGTTCTACACCATTGACGACTGATTGCGCAGTGTATTGTATGAAGCAGATGGGATCAGCGGTACTTTATTTCGGCGAAAATTCGAAAGATTTGGGTCAGCGAATTTCTCCAATACACCGAACAATGAAACTCCTTTACATAGAATATGCATCCGTATGCGGTTATTCCTGCGTCGAAACTAGGCAACCACGCTGACGGTTGAATTACTGTTAATCAAATAATAAATTGACGTGGCCATACAGGCCTTCGCATTAATACACCCCAAAATAACATCCTAACTGCAGCAGATTGGATCTTCAAACAACTTCTCACTCGGCTTATGTCGATTGCAGAATAACTGTATCCTGATTGGTTTTAGTTTCCTTAGGTGCCGCTTTCAAGAAGCGGACGCTATAAATGCTTACGTGATCACAAAGTTAATGGGCTTTTTCCCTAGGACAACTTTTCCGCTCATCTTAACGCTGCTATGGCAATCGCGAGATAACATTTGGGTGAGAACGTAAGTGCGTGCTTTTAGTGATAAAACACTAGATTTTCAGAAACACTTCACGGCAGGAAAGTCAGTCTACAAAGAAGAATATCGATTGATTAAGAAATATTCCATGGTGGTAACACAAAGCCGACGGAAAATTTGCGTTGTTTGTCGGTCGTGCAAGTTTACAACAATGATCACATGCACATACCCAATTTAGAACTGCTGGTTTCCATATCATTGATCAGAAATTAGATTCGACAATCTTATCCACCAGTGTCAAGCGTACAGAGGTGATGAAGGAATAGTCTCCAGTTAAACAATGATTTATTTTCATTTTAGAACAGTAGAGTTCTGAGGGGGAACTGATGTATCCTTACAATTATGGGTCTGATCGGGTTTGATGGGTTACATCCATTTCTACTTTCCCTTCTGTTACTGTGGGTTGCTTTTAACCATTATTTTACATACAGATTATATCCATATCTTTCATTTCATTTTTTCGTCCATAATCACACCACTCTCGTTTGAACGGTCGTGTTCCTGTTTTAGCGTAATATTCCGGTGTTCTGTTACTGTGGGTTGCTTTTAACCATTATTTTACATACAGATTATATCCATATCTTTCATTTCATTTTTTCGTCCATAATCACACCACTCTCGTTTGAACGGTCGTGTTCCTGTTTTAGCGTAATTATTCCGGTGAGTCCACACAAAAGAGAAGCACTGGCCTCGAGTTTCGCTCTTATTAGAGCTCATCAGCAGTGTAAATCCAGTGGCCGTGCAGGGATTTGAACCCCGGATATCTGACATGCGAGAGTGGTGTGACTATGAACAAAATACCTATCCCGCAAAACCCCAAAATTGTATTTCATTTTTGTCAGCTGTTAGGTTGCCCTTGACTAGATTGAATACAGAATAGCAGTACCTACTGTCCAGTTGATGTACTTCGGTTCTCTCCTTATTTTTACTAAAAACATCCTTCACAAATTACGCACTGTTTCTCTTATGTCCCTGAACATAATCTAGAAAAAAGACCTGAGAATTCCAATAGATTCAGCTGTGGTGCTCGTTGAAGTTATAGTATTTTATCACCTTCCTTACAGCCATCACCCTCACATCACTTGCCTAGTTCATCAGTGAGGGCCTACTGGCTAGTTTTTCTGATTAGTTATTTCTACAGTGCTACATCTGAACCGAATGCGCTATTGGGGGCATTCCTAGTGCCATATTGGCTGTCCGAATCTGGTCCTCTCCATACCTTCATTTCCTTGGTCAGTCGTAAGAAATTTCTTGTTAGTCGATTCGGAATTCACTTATCTATTTGAAATCTTTTCGTGTAGAGTACAACGTACCGTAATTTTGCTCTACACAAACCCTTAAATCAGTCTGCACTAAAGACCAGTGCAATAGCTTCTGCGATGAATGTGTCTTAGAACACCGATGACTTATTCAGAATACACTATGACTGACTGATGATGGCGCAGTAATAAATATAGGAACTTCCTCAGTACTTATGAGGCCGGGCCGAAGCAGCTGTTGATGCGACGATTTGGAAACTTATATTTCTGGAGCCCAGCCATCGTATACTTCTTCCTGAAGACACTCTAAAGAACTTACCTGTGGTTTACTGTCGACCACAAGTTTGTTTTCAGTTTTATCACACCTGATTTCAAGGTAAGAAAAGGCGTAAAACAGATATCAGAATGAACTTGTGTGTACAGATTATTTTGTTGAGTTCCTGAGGTCGGAAGTGATGCCACAATTCGCGGGAAAAAATGAATCCTCTTCGGTGTGTTTAGGATAAAATTTGACGAAAATTGAATTGTACAGCATGAACGAAGATGCACGTTTAGGGGTGTCGATTGTTTGAGTTTTCCGTCTGGAGGCAGGATCCCATACTTTTAAGTTGACTGTGTCGAGCAGCTTTTGGTACATGTTGAGACAACGTAAGATCGCGATATACGATTGGTATTGATACTACAACCGACTGTGTATCAACCAATCAACCGGCTGGAAACAAGGTCACCAACGTCAACAGAAACCACTTTATACGGAAAATCTTTTATGAACAAAATTCCGGTCTGGCCAGTTTCTCCATCATCTGGGAGATCTTATGCTATAGTAAGTACGCTAAGTTCACCATATCCACGCACAATGTGGATGGTACAAAACAGCTATTTGGCTTCGAATTCCAAATGAAACATATAACATCTCACCGCTAAATCTCAGTTTGGCACTCAACTGGTGATGTCTAGACCGTTAGGGGTCGCAATCCTGTTCACTACCATCATGAAGACTCCTACTCGAAGAAGTTTGTTATGAGATGAGATAAAACGCGTTCATCTCGAACGGTAGAAGGAAGTTAAAGAATGAAGTACACTAAATACTTCGATCAAAATGTTCACAAGCATTTTGCTTTTCAAAGAGTATTCGTTTGATGCTGTCAGACAAAACTTACAGTAAAGTGCCTTTCGCAACATCACGACACCCAACCAGCTTGTTACTCAGCTGGTCGAACGGTGGTAGGCTTACCATCGTGGATTTTACGTTCCAGGTACTTCCACAGAGAAAAGTTCCATGGAGAAGCTAATTCGACTGGCCACGTAAGCAACCCACTTGGACTAATTCACCGGCTTCCAAAGTGTTCACGCAAATACTCGAAAACTCGAGTATCACTAGCTTGCGATCCAGCTTGTCCCTACTCCTTTAAACTGATTGCACCACCTGCCGCCAACTGTAGAATTACATTGAATTCACTTGGGAGTTCATCTGACGAAGCTGAACAAAATGGGAACGAGTACGAAAGCATCATGTCAGTCACGTTACTTAAGAACAAAAAAGGTTCAACGAGTCCTTCCCACAACATGAACTTCGTATTGCGCTGAGAGCGGAGATCCTGTACCAGAGTGGATTCGTCCACATTTAGGATGAACTATCACAATCTAAATCCACGGTCAATATAAAAAGTGAAGGACACATTTCTACATTCTAACATTCTCCTCCGTATGCTGGCACCCAGTATCATCCATCGCGAAAAGAACTGGGCTTACTGTAGTGTGGCATATTGTGTACCTCCGTGATCAATTCAGATACACTGGGAGGTATCTGTGCAGCACACAGTCTCCCACACCGCGTTGTCAATTGGTTAGAGGTCTGACCTAAATAGTATCCTGATCCAACAGGTTCGAAAGTGGAACATACGTGAAGACTTGTCTCTAAAATTATGAATGCACTTTCATTTCTCGCCGAACACCGCTGCGTTGCGTCAGGCTTTCCAGTTAAAGACCTTGGTCAAGGATCTCAATCGTCCTCCTGTATAGATCTGAAAGCCACGGCACTACCCAAGCCCAGGTACAACCAAGATACCCACAACTAACAACACTCTCATGTTATATCACTCGTCATCTGGGCTACCTTACTTACTGAATGCGTCAGGGCGGGTAAGCGAAAACAGGCTACTGCTGACGCCTCCCTTCACTCTCTTCCACACACTTCTCCTTCCCCATCTCAACATCCCATTATTAACTTTCCCCCTGTAACCCATCAGTTGGGACTGACGACATCGTTCGTCTTGCATCGAATTTAGGCGCAATACCTGCTCACCAGTCGGAGCTGATGGCCTCAAGCATCTCGAAATCCACCTTCAAGCCTCGACGTCGTCTATCTGGCTGTTTTTATTGTGGGCACTCTGAAGCGAGCAGGACAACAATCAGCCCTTTTTCCCACACTGGACTCGCTCGACATTGATGTGTCTTGTGTATCAGAAAAAGAAACGATAAAAGTACAATGGTTGGGCTAAATGATCCATCACTGTCCATTCGATTACGGCTACACAACTCTGCCGATCCATACACCACTGCGACAGAAGATGCGGGGACTGGTACCGTACTAAAGTCACTAGGCCGGAGGATTCTTGACTGCATACCTGATGATTGTCGCTTCTGTGCGTTTCGTCTAGCAACGTGCATGAACGAGTTTCACGAGTAGGTAGTTGGCCGTTGTCCGTTTGTTGTATTTGCTTACGCCTCAACCGACTGTAGCTCTGTCACCATTAAAGACAAGTTTTACAGCGCCTTGAATGCACTTTTGTAGTGAAGTAGAACCTCAGATATCCTGGTGATTGCCGGAAATTTGAATGCACAAACGAGCAGGATCAGCGTATCTGAGTCTCACTTAGGTGACTGATACGGGTTGGAGTAGGTACGTTCGGATAATCGGATAACGGTGAACAAGTGCTTCAGCTATGTGCTGATCACAGACTGTTTTATGCACTAGTAACTTTTGAAACAACCAAAATCATCTGGCCACATGGTGTACTTCAACAGCGTGCCAGCCACGAACCCAAATTGATCACATCGCCGTGAATTACTGATGCAGTGCATAACTAACTGCCGCTCGATTTGGAACACATTTGTGGATTCCAACCAGGCGCTTGTCCGGAGTCGCTTCGCTTTTCGTTTTCCAGAGCCACATAAGGTGCAGACAAATCGCCAAGTTACTGAGAGGCTGTCAGATCCTGATTTTAGACGGATTAATCAAAATCATGTTCCGCACTCTTCCAACTGCCCTATCGTCCGACGTGCTGTAACAAGATGACCACAACTTTGCAGACTCTGGAGTTTTGCCTGTGACATGGCACTAGGTCTGCTCAAGCAATGGATATCCGATGGAAGAGTGACACCGCTTAAATCTCAGAGAAAGCCCTCCAACGGTCCCGGTTATAGTTTTACTCGAGAAACTACCGGAGGTCAAGTAAATGTGAGAGTGCGCTGCGAACGTTAACCCTGGAAGACCCGGAAGTCTAAAGAATGCAAGGGGGTTCAGGAAAGCTGGAATAACCAAAGATTATTTGCGTTGATCCGTACGAATTGTCCCCGGAAATAGCCTGTGGGTGAAACTATTAGGGGTTGAATCAGCATGAACATTTTCAACAGAGAAGGACACCTCAACTGCCAGGCCGAGTATTTTGAACAACGATTCTCATGTCAACCTGCTGCCACTCAGTTAGATCCTACAGTCGAATTAAAACCCTCGCAGGTGAATCTGGAACCCCATATGGTCTCAGAATTTCATGGTTGCATATGTCCACCAAGTTCCCAGTCCTAAATTACTCCCACCCACATTGCTTAAAGATGGGGGTGAAGTCCTCAGTCAGTGCTTACAAGCACTGGTGCGTTTGCCCATATTTGGGAAAAGCAGACTGTTCCGGACAACTGGAAAGAATCGGTGATAGTGATCGTTTTAAAAGACGGCTCGTGGTGTGGGTGGTTCTCATAGGGGGTCAGCTGACCTCAGTTGGTTCTCATAGGGGGTCAGCTTGACCTCAGTTGTAACGAGACTCCTAGTGTCACTTGTTCTTCATCGCCTTATGGTGGCTCGTGAAACACTGATTCCGGAGCAGTCTGCCTATAGTCCATCAGTTGCGGGAACGCCATACGTGTAAATGGTCCATAGTTTTATTATTCCGGGATTTCCAAGACAAATTCTACTAGGTTGGTCGATCTATTCTCCATGGAACGCATGCCCATCAAGGAATGCCACAAGAGCTTGTGAACATGATGGTTTTTTTTTGTATCCCCAGGCCTTAGAGGTGTGAGTAGGGTCTTCCAAATCCTGGCATTCAAATAGCTACTGGAGAGGACCTTGTCGATTTGGACCACTAGACGGTACCGTTCTCGTCTTCGAAGAGGAGAAAAAGGTACAAGTGTTTTGGGGTGAAATGAACAAAGTCATCCCATTCTTTGGCGGGCGCTTTGCACCCACAATGTGCGAGGTCATTTCCTTGGATATGCTCTTGCCGAACACGCCACTTACTATCCGAAGAGAGACTCGAAGTGGTGGTGCATCTTACGTATATTGGAAGCTGTGTCAATTCCAGTTGCGGTGTAACACACGAGGTCAATACATGAATCTGCAGGGCTCGAGTCACGTTCGTTAATTTGAGACAGCTATGGTGGCAAAACAGTACATTCCTGAATCGCAAGGAACATGTGTTTCAGGCTGCTTTGTTGTGTGGTTGTGAGTTTCTTCGAGCAGCGGAACTAGGACCTCTGCAGGTCTTCAACAACTTTTGTCTCTGAACCATGGCTGATGTACGCGAATCCGTAACACGGTAATTAGAATGCAAGTGTTCGGCTGTGCAACGTGAACTTGCATCGAAGAATGAGTTCAGCACCAGAATTGGCCTTGCGTTGTGTATGCCGAACCATCGTTTGCAGAAAAGTGCTGTTTTCCTACTCAATTCAGAGTGGCGGAAGCAGAAAGGCAGTTAGCCTTTAACTTGATAAAGGGGTATAGAAAAAAGTATAAGAACAGTCTGGGTGCTGTCGGTTCGACTCGATTCTAGAGTTGGGTCGGCGTGATATCCACTGCGCCCGGTTTGAGATGCTGCAATACATGGCTGCTAATTTATGTCAGTGGTGTTCTTGTTGTTGATTTTTACCGAGACTGCCTGAATGAGTGTCTGGAGGTGCAGGAGCCTCGAAATGACTGTGGCAGGCTAGCACTACCTCCCTGCTCAATCCACTTTTATTCTTTCTTCACAATAAAGCTTTCACATAAATCATGGTTGTACTTCAGCGGAGCATCAGTGTTGGAGATTGGTTTTATGATGTTGATGATGTTGTTGATGACTGGACACCTCTGGCTGAAGCAAGTCAACCAGCACGCCACCGATGTAATATACCAAGTTTCTCTGAAATGATCATGGCTGATACAATCCACACTACTGTCCATGGCACAGGTGATTGGAGTCCGATTGTGTCCGAAATAATTGTGTATGACCTCTGAAAATCTTCTGGCCTGAAAAAATTCCGGCCGGACAAGCTCGTCTGACATTCATCTCACTCACTTGACCCAACTTGGAGACGACTTCCTTGTTATCCCCAGAGAGTGAGCCACATCCATTCACGTGATTACGTAACCACACACGAGGACGAGGTGAACTATTTGCATGGGTTGTGTTGTACCGAACCTGCGTGCGTACGTACTTTAGTCGACGGAACGCACCGATTGGGTGTCCCGACATCCGAGTAAAATGTTCAGGTTTAGTAGATGAATGATGTCCAGTAATCGAGGAGGTCTATTTTCAATCATTCTATAGACTGATACTTTGGGGATTTGTGTTCTTGTTCATGCGACATGACGAACTGTCAAATCCAACCATGTTATGTATCATTGATCCATTCTGTGTTTTGTTTGGGTAAGGTGTCCATCGGACACAACTGCGTACATCTGTTTTCCTTTCCAAACCAATCAGATGGTTCAGTAACCCAGTAGCAGTTACGGCTGGGCTGCTTCACGGCAAAAAGAATACAATCGGCTAGGAAACTGGTGTACGCAGAATCCCTAGAGATCAACAATCATGACCCGAACGCGTCATTCAAAAGTACATACATGGTAGTGTCAAGCAAGTATGGGTATGACAGGTAAACGCAAGAAAACAGATGTCAGTTCGAGTGGACAAACTACGAAACAAGTCGTCCAAAATGGACGTGTGTGAGATCACCAATTTTGCATATCCCTCCGTAAAAAGATGCTCGCTGATGATACGATATTTGGTGCGGCCCGCAGAAAACCAGTGGAACGGTAGGAAAACCAGTGTTGAAATTCCAGTCTCAGTTCACAGTCCTCTTTTCTATTTTAGGTGCATGCACACATCAGGATATGACGAAAATGATGTGGTCGACGTGAAGTATACCACGTCATTCAGCTCGTTTGGTATTCGGTTGTTCTCGGTAGATGGTAACTAAGAGTGTATCAGCTGTCTCAGATATTTGTTTTGAGGTCGTTTGCTTTATGGGCCCTATTGGTCCGGGCCATCGCCAAGCTATTTCATTCTGTGTGCAAAAATTTGGAATCAGTTTTCTAACAGGCACTGTCTCTACTCAACGCAGGGCTAGGGTAAAGTCAAAAATTTTGTGTATGTGGACAAACCAAATCAGAACAAACCGTTTTGCAATGCAGCCATTCAATTAAAAAAAACTTGGAGGAAGAAGCTACCCTCTTTACACTGCTTACAACTCAGAACGTGTTTTTATAAGCACATACCCTCACAAACAGTGTTAGGTAGTGAGTCAAGGCAGAATCCTCAACAGGAATTAGCGACCACCGTGTTGCTTTTGACAGGCTAGCCACGAACAGTCTGCTTTGTGCTGTGTCCCTTAGATGGCGTTTCTTCAATTTCACCACACACTCACTCTGAAATGTAATCGGCATTGAAGTTAAATGCTATTCTGAAGGAACTACTGTGAGGCACTACTCTGTGTAGGTTTCCGGATACCATACTCCGTTATAGCACTGGTGAATTCAGCCTCAGATATCAATAAGCTGTCAGTACAAACTTGGCAGGCAAGTGAAGCTGGTCCTTGTGCAGATATCCACTCTGTTATGCAAAATCGGACTCGTAAAGTAATTTAACCATGATTGTGGTGACCCATCTGCCAGGTACCTGGCGAATGGATGTATCATTAAAGGAAGTAGCTCGTAGGTGGAATTGCACACTCGTTAGCGAACGAAACTGGTGTCAACAGTATATAAGTTGAACCTCTGATTCATAGGTATCTTCGACTGAGTCTGCTGCGTAAAGGTTTTCTCATGTTTCATTTTGAACGATATTCCAGATATCGAAGTTTTTTCCTGACAAGACACTTATGAAGTTGAACAGAACTGTCCTGACATTCGGTTGAGTATCCCGTTACAATCCAGTTAAGCTGCTAGTGGGCGTATAGATTCACTTACGAACAAACTAGCATTTAGGCACAAAAAAATGTCGGAGAATACGCCTACCCGGCCAGTCGCAATAAGGTCGAAACTGCTGGTGGTCTGTTCAATAATTGTCACCAGCTTTATAAATGGTATTGTGTCAGGAATTTTACCATAATCTTCATCTTCCTTTGGAAATGTGTTGTTAGAATATCATCTATCCACACACTCAGCATTCCTGCATGCAACGTAAGAGTTGCTTACTTCCTTTCAGAGAAGCGCTGATGTCAGCGAACCCTTTATTTCATAACTCCACGTGAAAAAACCACAAATAGGGATTAATTTTTCGCTTATTCACAGCGATTTACCCCCCACTTTACCCTTCGACTAAAAACTGGACGAAATTAGCGCATACCTTCTAGAACTTGTGTTTCCGTTGACTAGGAGTGAGTGCGTACCAAGACAAAGGATTTTTGCGCGAGAAAGATCTAGTCATCATCATTACCATCATCTTATCATCATCATCGGCAGCAGTGCAGGAATAGCAGAAATCAATGCTTAATAGCGATAGATCCATGGAGGAAAAAGGCCCTAGCAAAATGTGGAAGCAAATGGAACTTTTGGGAACTCGTAGCAAGATAGCCCTAGATCAAAGGACCAAGAGCGATGAATCTACGTCTTCCGAAACCACTGAGATAAATCGGTCTGACTATCTTGTCAGACCAAAACACCATCACCGGATCGGTCCATTGCGAACTACATCCAGAACAAAAACCTCAGCACATGACGATGGACGAGCGTCAGCTCGTTAGTCCGGCTTAGACGCGACAGTAAGTTCACCAGTTGAATCGGTGGTGTGCGATTTCCTATAGGGTTTCGAATTAGGCTCAAACGGGGTTGTGTGGGCCCACGCTGGAATGTGCATAGATCTCGTAACTCCCAAATCGTCATCAGACGTCTTCATTTTGCTTTGCCACGTCATGATTTATCCTTCGCATACTTTCCGTTCAAAATAGTTTGGAGTGGGAAATAGTCTTATTGGGTAGACGTGGTTCGTATCTAAACCATATTGTCCTCATAAGCTTTATCTGCTACGCACGCGAGTGCGCTTCATTACCTAGTACTCACTTACGGGATGTTACGTGCATGTCGCGGCTAGTTAATACCTGCCATTCTAAAGAGACAGCGGGATTTGAGTTCTTCAGATCGCAGGGGCCATGTTTCGCAATCAGAGGACAGGATGTTATCCTCGTCACATTGTAGACAAGACACTTCAAACTGAGTAGCATTGCTTTCTTGCGTCAACAATGAAGCAAGTTGGCAAATATCGCTCGTGTCTTGTTGGTGAGTGATACGTGAATATATCACCAAGCTCAAGGTCGTTATATGAGGCTTCAGATCTTCATTTTGAGTTGGAAGTGAGACATTTTACTTGGAAGATACAAAATTCATGCCGAAAAAGGAAACCACACCCAAAATTCTATTTGAGATAGTTCGTGATGACTCATGATCACCAAATAACAGAACGATGTTATCTGCAAAATTTAAGCCTACCAATCGTTCTCCGGATGCGATTTTAACTTCCAGATTCTGTACCTCCTCCTCAGTTTATTATACTACATGATGATGTTGGTGACAAGACTGAAAAATAGAAAGAGGGACACTCACGGTGGGCCTCACTAGTGATGAGCAAACTTTGGATCATTCACGATTAACCCTAATGCGACCAGAAATATGAGAAATTGCAGGAGGATGACTCACAGTTCGAGGGTATTTCCGGTTGCAATTTTTGTTTTTTTTTTGCGGGATAGGTATTTTGTTGTTGTGGTTGTCTGAATTTACGTGGAACAGTCATCCCATCCAAGGATTCGACGGCTTTTATGAAAGCAGTAAAATTCTGCTCCGTTGGTCGGCGGTATGTGCGAAACTGCGCAAGCACCTGAAGCAATGTGACGATATGGACAATGCACTGCCTATGTGGTTTAAATTCTGTTTGGTGCTCTCGAAATGATTCTCGTGTGATGAAGTCAGATGCTGCAATATTACTGAAGCTATAATCCGTGTTACAAGTGGAGTAGGGCCCATAACCCTGTGGTTTCAGCGGTCGCTTTAGATACTTTTTTGAATTAGAGTACAATGGTTGATTGGTCCAAGACTGTACTGTCCCCAGTTTAGTTTAGGCAACCTGGTACAAAGTACAATGTACAAAGACTCACGAGTGTCTCTAAACAATGCCAGAGAGGGCTCATCTGGTCCAGCGGCCCGATTATGATTTACGGCACTTCGGACACTGAGGAGAGGTCTAAACTTACAAACCACGGCTCAAGTTGAGCGTGCCGAATAAATGACACAAGTATAAAGGCAGGCAGCCAAGTCAACTATTGTCGAGTGACAAGTATGCTGATTCTTGTATGTAATAAATTCCCCCTATGATCCTCGATGACAAAACTAACAGCCGGTTTCCTTGGTCCCCTTTTATATATCAAATGAAAAAATTTCCAGGCATACCCAGCTGCACCAGCCCTCTGATTGTCTTTCCACACAGAGACTAACAGTCCTTCAGTGCCCAGTGCTCAAGGGGATATGACGTCCCGCATCGAAGGGTGACAGTGACTTTTCCGTGCGCGAATGGGGATGGTTACCTCATCCGGGTTACTAAATACTCCTTATAATTCGATTTTTAAATTTTACGGTAGACTGGTTTGATAAGGTCTTCTAACTAGTGGGTCCGAAATTTCTTCGATTGCTAAAAGAGGATTTTGTTCTTTAGGTATCTCAGGCGATCTCATCGTATGTATTTACCGGAAGAGTACATGATTTAATTGACGTGTGTGGTCAAGAGAGAGAAAAAATCAAGGAGGAGGCCTCACCACCTAGAGCTAGTGTCTATTATGTCGATCTGATGGCACAGCTGTTGATCACTAGGGGGTGCCAGGTAGCATTTTTACTGTCTGAACCCAGTACTACTGAAGAAAATCGGGGCAAAGCTAAAAAAGACAACCACCACTGTCGTTATGCATTGAGTTGAAGTTGAGGAGGCTTCCAAAACATGTCTCTGATGTATGCAGACATCTTACTTGTGCAGTGAGATCTCCGATGAGGTGAACAATATTTGAGCTCCTCGTATGGAGCAGTAAAGTAGCTTATCTATAGAAAGCATCTACCACCGAATCACACCTACATTTGTTTGAATGGATATTTTTTGGCCACCGCGAGTTTCTGTGGAAGCGAGTACAACAGAGACGTTTACTAAGTGTGATCCAGTAGTGAAATGGAGACTCGGTGCGAAAACTGAGGGCTATACCGACACGGGCGTGAATTCCTGCAGCAAAATTGGCGTGTGAGCTCCAGCGTTGGTTGAAAGACACTAGTCTATATTCGTGGGGACGTCACTTCTTTCAAATCATGTGAAAAATCGCTGAAACCAAATTAGATACACTAAGTTCTCAGATTGGTACTCTCTGGCTGGTTAAAAAAAAGTGGGGATTCAACTCAAGCTAATTGAAGAGCAGGAGGAAGAGAGCTTCACCGCTTCCAAAGGTGAATTTCTGGCATTCATAACTACGGCGATGTCAGAGAACCCCAAACCCTCAAGCAGACGGGGCGAGACGGCTCAAGCGGTTAGAGTACGGGTTTACTGACCAGAAGGTCCGTGGTTCGAACCCGACCTCTGTATCTCGACTACCCCTGTCTAGGCTTGGGAAACCTGGCAGTATCCCAGCCCTCGTGCAACCTTCGGGTGGCATGGCAGTTAGGCACCGAAAGAATGCTACAGCTGAACGATTTTTTTAAGCAGACAGACAAATACATTATGGCCGATGGCATTATGCAGCAGAAAGCCTTGGTCACGGGCGAGTCATCATGAAGATGTTGCCTGCCAGATATCACATCTTACAAGAAAGAATAGAAGCATGATACGACATCTTGAGTCTGGATTATACTATGGAATCGAAAATGTCATTAGGCGAGGTTTGGTTATCCGACAGAAATATGAACGAAGGGATTGGGTAAGCATCTGTCAGGAAGGTCACATTCCTGAACCCAGAACCCCAGAGCCACCAATTACACCTTAATCACCTAATAAAGGCCGTCCAACCGTCGGACCAGAAAAACCAACTATCGTTTGGACGTTCAAGTGAGCAGACAGTCTTAATGCTAGGTCAAAAGTGTACATCAAATACCGTGACGCTCCTGTAATTTTGCGGTCGCCTCTTCGCTGTCTCGCTGGGTAAGTGCTTTCCGTCACTACTGTTCGTGAGGTTTGCAGTCAGTTACAGCAGTGTCATTATATTTGCTAGCCAGAAACTCTAAAAAGATATCCTTAAAAATTCCCCTGCATCTCGAAATGGGCTTTAATGACGTTGCAACAAAGGAAGGGGCCTTCCAAATGGGTCCGTTAAATATAACGACCACTGTGAGAGGGTTGCGAACCTCATTAGAATGCTTCGTGGCACAGATAACATCCTAAGTCTTAAAGAGAAAAAGGCCAGTCATCAGGCTCCCGTGAATAATCTCCCAATACGAAGGGATCGGGTGAAATGTGATTAATGCAAATTGAATCACGAATCTGGATTCTGGAATTAGAATTTTGTTGGCAGTGAGAGGTTCGGGGCTATAGAGTTGACCTTAAAAAATCTTCTCAGTCATCAAGAAAATAATGCCGTTCAACTTGAAGAACAAACACAGCTCCAGAAGATTGTCCTGTCCTGTTTGTACTTTTTGATATACTCAATCTTCTGATAGCAGCTGCAATAACGAGTCTCACTCGATGCTGCCGAACACAGCCGTGCTGGTATTGTGAAGAGATTTGGAAATTTTCAGTGGAGATTCTGCCCTGTATTTGAAGCCAATCGATGCTGAAAAGCCGAGAAGCAAGTGCTTCTTGCACGAAAATCAGGCCATATGTTACACTAGTGAATTAAACAGTAAGAAATCATCACCTGTTACGCGAAAAAGACTTCTCTTTTTAACAAAGTTTCCCAAAATAGTTCTGTTACATATTTTCCTGTTGTCTTTTGACAAACTGGAGGCAAAATCGGGACCAAATATGAACATAAAGTACCACTTTGCTATTTGTGCCTGAGCTCGGATCTCACTCTTAAGGTAGTAAGTAACCTTTAAACTAATGTAATATGTACTTCTTCCAATTCTAAAATTTCTAACATCCACAGCAACAGAGCCTTCCTGGTGTTAATATACTGGATTTTCTGCTGAGTAGTGTGATCAACCCTCAGAGTATTTAGTATAACTTGAAACTGTTAACTTTACTCGAGAAGTTCGTCCTTGTGAAACTATTGTACGATGTAAAAAGCACAAATTCCAATGTTGGCTTCATTGAATCATAGATTTTAATCACAATTGAACTTCGGTAAAGGTGTTTTTGGGACCACCATAACAAAAAACTCATGACCTAGAAAGTCGTTTGCTTGTGTGAATGTCTGTTCCCTCAGAAATCGATGTTCGTTTCGCACAAGAGTAACAAAGCATTGGTCAGTATTGGGTTCATGTGACAAGAAAAATGAGGATATCCCCTACTGTCATTTTAAATAGGCATTTTTCGTAACTGGATGTGGTCTCGTAAGTCAAACCTGTGTTCATTTACTCAAGATACGGAACTTAGATGGAATCCAATAGTAGACTATTGTAAAAGTCTAAAGTCGGTGGAAAATTTGTATTTTACATCTACATCGAGATACACTGATGTGTATCTGCCAATCATGGGCGGTTCCCTACCGGGTGACCAACGCAGGTCCAATCCACTGCTAGCGAATTCGGTTTCCGTGACTGAGAAAAATGAACAATCGTTGAAAAGACTTTTAAAAATTATTCGCGACAGACCAAACAACCACAAGTTTACTGGCCGAGGTAACAGTGATAATGGATGAACTGACGGGGAAGACAATATATCATTTTAAGCAGCTTGTCAGTTGTGAAACGTAGATTAATCTGTCGCCTTGAGAGGTGTGTATTTGTGTGCCGTCTTTCCGGAATATAAAAATTGGCTTGCAACCGAAGTCATACAGTGAAACTAAGGTTGTTTCAGTATTCAGAGAGTCTTATACACCTCCTCTGGCTGGCCAGTTTGCGCAAACCACGAACATAGAAGATAGTCCTCAAAACGCATGAGCACTTCTGTCGATTCATACAGAAATGGTGAAAATTGCTTCACCGTGTCTATGATCATCTGACTCATCCCAGTTAATCTTCGTTACATACGTAAGCAGAGAATGACGCGTAAACAAAAGCAAGACAAAATTGCGTCTGGATACTCGTGAGAACGAAGTATTAGTGTGTTTTGTTTTTAAGCTCCTGTGTTCTTAATGTGTTTCAGTGGAGCTTTAATACAAGGTATTGATTTTGATTAATATGCCGTGTTATTTATTCTGGAAACACCCTAACCTCAAGAGACTGAGCTATTTGGGTGAAACTTTCATCCCTAAACTTTTTTACTTCAAAAGTTTCAACACTTAGTTGCAGTTTCTTGTTGGCTGAGGAAGTTTCTGAAAGTAAACTCACGCAGTTATTTTCAGCAGATCGCCTAAGAGAGACTTGCAATTACTGCTGTGATACTTAACTGCCTGAGTGGCTAGTGTGTTACTGGGTGCACAAGCTGCCAACTACCGGAGAGAGAATCAAGGACAGACGGGAAAGTAGCAACATGTGTAAATAAGTGGCAAAGGTTGACAACGCGTACATCATCTGAGCACTGCAGCACAACTATTAGCGCGTACGAGACAAGGTTGTCTGCTGGCGTCTGGTGTGAGACAGCCGACAGCCGACAGACGTCAACAAACAGAGGAAAACCAACACAACAAGAACTGTTCTTACGAGGACTAAGCTTAACAGATTGCTACATACATCCAAGACTTCTCTACGATTCGTTATAAGCTCCAAAAAGAAGACTTTAAACTGTACGGCAAATACTGACACTTAGAAGCTAGTCCTTACTGACGCCGTCCGCACAAGCAGATATCAGCTCCATCCACTCAGTTGCCGAGGAACCGAATACACCGAATTCCAGTGGGTTCCCGTGACAGATGTCTACACAGTTTCACCCCGCACTTGACCAGGTAGACTCCACTCAATGAACACCACGCTTCGGCCCGAAAATCCTGCGTTTCTACCAGCGAACACTGCACCTCGCCAGGACATCAGCTGGTCAGTGTGCCAACACGACGACACAGGATAAGAACATGAATTGGTAGCTATTGTCTGGGTGTTTAATTGTGAAATCGCGCCAATACCTCAGTCGAGTTGGGAATGGACGCCAATTTACGTTCGGGGCGGTATTGGAGACGGATGGGTTCGAGAACAGAATGAATCGTCACTAGGACTCTGCCCGCTGACTGCCGTCTTACAGGCTTATGTTGAAAAAGTGGGGTTACCTAATGGGATCGGTGCGGCCCAAAACCAAAAAGATGACTCGGATTTATCTGTACTCTTGAAACGGCTAGCAGCAGGAAAGGCAGGAAACTAGCTATTTTCGGTTATGGCTGCGGTGGTGGTTTCTCGTAATAGTGCCTGTAGCTTCTCATTACAGGTGACCGGTACGTCCGATTCATGTTCCAGTCATTTATATGCGTGACAGGGATTCACTACTGTCACAGTTACTGTGATATTGACGACATCTATTGTCCTCTGCCTGACTAAGTTTCCATCTAGGTGACTGAATGTCTCGATAGTTGTTGGACTTGTTGAATATGTATCCACATCCTACTAGTCGGAAAAGCTTCACCCTTGTTCTTACTCAGTTATTTTGTGTAGGCCGTATCGAGCGAGAGAGTACCGCACCTGAGTTTCGCTCTTGGTAGAGCTAGTCAGCAATGTGAAAGACCACCATGCAATTGAGTTAACCTGGGAAAGATCAGAATCAATGCAACAGCGAGTGCGACCAGCGGTCTGACTTATTATCATTTCATCCCTATACCTTATGCGCGGTGAATACGGGAAAGCCAATTCATGCAGTAATAAGTATGGATTGATAAAAAATTTGACAGGCGAGCGTGGAGACTAGACAGGTGATGGGGGGATTCCTGAAGAAACCCTGATGTAGAACAGTTGTTCAGAGCCTATCACTGAAATCCGCAGTAGATCCGGAACACAAACAACCAGCAAGGAAGGTACATGGTTGTTTCTTCAGTTGAAATGTGACCAGGCCAACACCGACACAAGGCACAAGTTCATATATGTGTCTAAACGGGTTTACACTGTAGCCGGAATAGGTCTCATATCGATCAACAGAAAATTCGTTTCACCATCGGCCCGAAGTTCAACTGGTGATTCTGCATCATTAATTGTCGGTCATCTGTTAGATACCGACAGTCAGATTGACCCAGTCAGCTACTTTCAAATCCCATTGCATAATATAACTCTCAAGGTTTTAGAGATAATCAAAGCTGCTGGTTAAATCAAAGCAACCCAGCCTATGTAAAAAGAAACATTCGAAGCAAACGATGTGGTCACCCTAGCATTGATCATATAACTTGCACAAATCATCCAACCAATATCTGTTCAACATTGCTTCTATTCTTTATTTATGTAAGTTGCATGCTTTACGTCAGCGACTGAAGAGAGTAAAAGACCATATAGCAGCATGTGTCTCCTCTCAGTTCTGATAAGGTGGATAAAGAGGACCCAATGTTACAATGCAGAGTGCTAAGTTTTCCTCACCCATGATATCTATTGAACTTTCGCTGTACCACTGAGTACTGTTTGATGCGATACCCATCTGGATCACCAGGCCCGTGAAGCTCACAGCTTGACTTGAGCTAATCGCAGATGTTTGAGCTACCGCATTCGACTGGTTCTCTATCTCTAACCGGTGTAATCAGGTTCAGCCATAATGAACTTACAAGATTTCTTGATATCGTGTTCGTGTACCAGACCACCAAATGAGAAAAACAGGTGGTTGAGAAAGCTTACTGTTTGTCATCTCTAAGTAGTTCTACATGGTACCCTCTCGACAGCTACTTCAGGACGAAAGGTGTCGGCTCCCGACGTGTGTCAGTTCATTTTGCTGCTTGGTTTATATTCTGCTCAATCAATAACGAACGAATAACAAAATGCTGAAGATTCGTGCCAGCAGCTGTGACATATATAACTGGATAAGGCAGTGGGATGGTATATGACCTACTTTACGCTTCGCTGTCCCTTACTACTCTGCTGATCTGTAGACCCTCTAACGCTCACCCATCAACATTTGAGTGGAAGGCACCACTCCAAGTCCGAAATGTCACCAATGTGCGATGCCGCCCCAGTTTAATTTCACTGGTATAAAGACAGGCTTGCGAAACAGAGTTAATTACCGGTTTCTTTGTCCAAAAAACTGAGTTTTCACTAGACAGTGTCTAAAGCTTGGGCTATCTTTCACGATGATGAGATAGTGATGATTATCTGTACACCCGCTTAACGGCCATACTGAGCATTTTGTCATTCCGGATGATTCATTAACCATCTTCTCACGGAATCAATAAAATGACCGAATGCCCGAAGGTTGGTTTTCTCTTACTTTGGAATGGATTCTCCTGCCTTATAGTCACACTGCCTTTCACTCACCCGATAATGAAGTGAACACATTACACGCTTACTGGGTTACTTTTTGTGTAGATGAACTTTATTGTATGATTCAGTGTCACACGAAATCTAGTGACCATAAGATCCACAGTGAAACTGCTGACTGATAGTTATTTTACGTGAAATAACTAGAATATAGGAAGATGTTTTGCACTCTTCCGGTAAGCAAGTGGATCTGCTCAGCTTAGCGTTTGACACAGTAATGACCGAAATGAAACAGTAATCAGACGGGAACTGATAGAATATCCTCAACATCACCGTAGGTGTGACAGTACCCAATCTCTATCGTGCATAGATAAAATGGCTTGCATCTGAGTCGGATTTGCTGGTCAACAGAAATCAAATCCCTGGATGTCTGCACTTTTACGCGAAGCCGAATGTGGTGCTGCGTGCCTTTGTAGGGATGAATGAATGAGACCGGTGGGCGACCGTACAGAGGTCTATCGTATACCATAAGTTGACCTAAATTTGGTGACGTTACAGTGGGCACCGGTAGCAATTACCTGTTTGTTATTATTCCATTAGAACCGAGGAATTTTGTGGCGACAGTGCCGGTGAACTCGGTCAAAAACTGAACGATACGACCGTGCAGTGTCCACGTCTCACTGTCATACGGTAGTGAGGACAGCACAATAACCGAATACACTGCTGCCTTAGTGTTTATGAGCAGTTACAGGTGGCCTCAGACGCGCTATCCAAGATGACCAAACAGCGTACCAGATCTTGTAGTCCGTGCGTTTGTTTTATTTTCAAGGGCAGTTTTGTGGATACCGTCCTGCTTGGATAGCAGAAATCACATCCACTTCGGAGAATACATAAGATTTCGTGTTGTATCATCGGTGCAAGCTGTAAAAGACAAACGTTTCAGAAATATTCGTATTTAAGCAAAGTGGGGACGCCGCTGAAGCGAACCCTGTAGCAAGCCTCGACAATAGGACGCATTTGTCGGCACTAGTATCATATGGGCACTGGACTGGGACTGCAGTAGTATTTGGGCGAGGAAACGTTTCGAACTGACCAACCGGCATTAAATTTGCGTACCATCTCCGTAATGGTAGAACACCTATTTGCAGACGGTAGTTGAATGGAAGCTGAATGGGGTTGGGTGAGAACGCAACCTTGCTTCGTTGCGATATGAGAGATAGCCTCGCATGTCCGCACCCGAGTTTACATCTAGGTGTCAGAGACTCAGAAAGGTATGCCAGATTTGTCTGGACAGGTAAGCTTTCGCAGGACGATCCATAGTGTTTCCCTTTTTTTCATGGGTCAAGGGCTTTGGTGAAGTCCCCAAACAGTCTGATTATTTTGCTGCTTACGACAGTCACCCATGGTGATCGAAATAATGGGTTATAAAAAACTCCACAGTTATCGTTGTACTTTTTCACCACTAATCAATGTAAAAGAATGTTCCACACGGCGTCAAATCTATTTGACATCATTCATACCGAATAGATATAGATATAGATAGATACAGATATTCTAGGAGTCCATAGAGCAGTTGATTTCGTTCACGACATTTCTCTTGAAGATCATTCTTTTGACAAAAACTAAGTTGAGAGCACCTCTACCGTTTTGAAATCCACACTACCCCTCTGGAATGTCTTTCTTCAGAATGCCACCAAAAGACTATCCACTTTTCAGGCGTTAGGAGAAATTTTCAGCATCACTCTATCGTTTGTCCGAAACTCTGGCAATAGATTCAAGACTGCTGGTCCTCCGATATTATCTGCAATACGGTCCAAGAGGGAAACTGGTCGTTCGTGAGCATTATCACACAGATTCGGGGTTCGGAAGAGATTCTGGTGGTTCTTCTGTCTAATCTAGGCGTGTCACTTATATCCCTGATGTTCCATTAGTGATTTGGCCTTGTTTCACTCTTACGCTTACAGATCATCATTATACCCCCCACCTCGAGCTTACTACCATGTGTAGTAAGTTACCATGTGCCCATGTGGTCATGTAGATTGCAGTTTCCCGTCGAAACTGATCAGTCTAGGTTCATTTGAAACTTGGATACGTTCCTTTGTAATGTACTACTCATAAGGTTGCTGGAAATCCGTCGACAGCCCACGACCGGTTTCGCCCATTTTGGGGCTCCTCAGGTAGGCTCAGTCCCTGGGTTTCCGTCAACCTTATGTTCTACGTGAAACTTAATTGCATAAAATTAACGAATATACACTCATTTGCAAACTAATTTGGTTTTTCGAGAGACTCACCTGGAACCCAGCTGAATCTCTCCTTTGTGATGTTCTCAGGATACGTTCCGCCTATGGCGAATGGGTACCGAGTAAACGTAAAAGTTTTCTGCTGTTCCTCAGCAGAGTATTTGATTTGTTTCATAATATGGAAGTAAAGAAAAATGTTAAGGAGTATTTACCTGAAAAGCCCTAATATCTACAAACCCGATGGATCAGTTTAAAAGTAAAAATGAACAACGGGACTGTGTGAAGAAGGATACCAGTCTTCTGAACTCACTGTTTTCATGTAGAAAACGTGAATGCGTTTACAATAAAGAACGTCTAAAACCCAACACAACGTCAGCAAACAAAGACACTGGTATGCCGTTTATCCATGTTTAACTGTCTTTACGTGTATTTGAAAAAGTGCAAACACGACTTGCTGTGTACTAACTGGTCAATGTCATCAGAAAAGATGCAGCACTCATTCCTACACAAAGCCGAATCAAGACGCTACATGCATTGTCACAAACATTCACTCAAGCATGACCAGCAGTTAGGCGTTTATTGTGAAGTGGTGTGGTTTTCAGACTGTGCTACTTCACGCCACGCTGCGGCTGATGAGCATGTAGTCTGAGCCAGTGAACGCGATGCTTGGATGGAACATCAGATGTTCGGAGTGTTGGGACAATGTCTGGTCACAGTGGTCTGAGTGTGTGCATGTGTGGTCACTCAAACGTCGATCAAGCTTGATGTAGTGCTGGGACTGATGTAGTTTGAAGCAAGCAGGAATAGTAACAATGGCACTATCCGCTAACTGGACAGTATCACGATCATCCCGTGCTGGAAATTTCAGTCTAACCGGCACGCTCAGCGCATTGCAGAGGGAGCAGGCTGATCCAGAGCAGTACGTGCGTTTCGAGAAGCCGACAGTGGGCAAGACCAGCAGCCTTGTTGATCATCGCCTTTTGTTGCTACGTCAAATAGGTCAATGTGTATCGAACACAACCCAGGCCCAGTGCTCTAGTTTCGTATCCTGGAGGCTAACAAACAGACTGGGTAGAATGGAATGACTGGAATCGGTTGCTTGTGCCCCTGGGGCTGGTCTGAATGAAGATTTGGAAACAACAAAATTTCCTGTTAACTACAAGGGATCGACTTGTTATTTTGAACGAGAAGGAACGCTTCCAAAAGCTTATTTTCCTGGCGCTTATTCACAAATGCAGCTAGAAATGAACTGCAAAGGATTATTTGTTATGAACGCCCATCATCAGTTCTTTCGATTCAATGGATTACATATCGGATTAAAATCTGTTCCAACTATCTTTCACGAGATAATATTTACCATGATATGTAACTCCTTACGTCGCGCCCTATATGGAAGATACTACCACTGTCTGTTCTTCAGTATAACACCACATTCGGCATTAGCACAGAGTGCTGATTCAAACCTTGAGCCTGCGAAGGTTAATTTCTACTTCTTTGCATACTTTTTTAAAAAAAATGTAATACGTCAGAGCGTTTGTCTGACCTTGAGAAAATAGCTGTAATCAGACCGTCTTGAGCTCCGACAGGTGAGACCTTAATGGAATCCTTTCTTGGTTTAGTCAGCTAATAAAACTGCTTCGTGACAAGCATGCATGCAATATGAGCACCAGTGAACAATCAACTCAGAAGTACAACAGGAAGGTCTTGTTTTTTTTGACTACCGGAATCCGTCCGAGCGTACGGGAACGGCTTTGATCTTATGGTTTCTCACATCAAGACTCAAAGCAACCCCTAATTGTTGCACCGATGCTTTTGTGTGATGCCACTGCATAAATTCCGAAATGACAAATGCAAGCAGCCCCCACGTACATTCGCACCAACAGAGAGGACTACAAGCACACCCGCATCCCGGTTTACAACCTTCTAGCCAAGTATTTTTTACGTGGACACTTTCGAACGGACTCTTCGAATGCTTGGGGACCACTAAAGACACATTGTGCGAGGTAACCGAGGTACTTAAATTCACGGACGAGACTAAATTCTGGCTACCAGGTATAATGGTCACGTGTGCGGGTAGGGCGGTATAGCAGGTACAGACACAAAATGGAACAAAGACACGTCATACCGATCACATGCGGGAAATATAATCTGCTTTCGGACATATTGCTTGACAGACATTGCCAAAACTACGCTCACAGAATGTGGACCCACATCACTGACTCCGGAACGCAGACGTATATGGCCACCAACTCAGTGATTATGTAATAGAACTTATCGGAAGTCGCACATGCGGAATTATTTTTAACGGTGGACGAAGGACAACAGAACAGTCACAAGCGCACGCACACATGCTGTGCTGCGACATCGTGCAATCATAATCGTGCCTTTTCCGCTTGATAATAATCCAGTTTTGTGATAGGCTTATGTGTATTAGTGACCGAACGATTGATTCGTCTTCCCACTGGATGATCTCCAATCAGTATGTCTACATCACTCCCACGGACATTCAACTTTTGTCAGCGGTTCACACGTACAATGCGCCTCGGTTATTCGTCCTTTCGGTTCAGTGCTGACAATCATAAAATCTGAATACACTACAGTGGTCGGAATCCTAAAATACACTGACGGATAAGTGTTTTTCTTGGAAGAACGATGTATTCGACAAGTAACCATTATTTAACAATAGTTGATGACTAAATTGTACTCTTGGGCCGGAAAACGAAATGAAAAACACTGAACAAACCATAGGGAAATACTCATCACTACTTGTGATCGGTTTCTGTACGAAATTTCCCAATTGTTGTCATGAGACGCCGGTTATGGGTTACCGGGGGCAAATTTATTTTGCTGCGTGCCACACAGATGTTTATGGTGACGAAAGGCAACTCACAACTCCTCTGGGGTAAATTCGGACATGAACAGAAAGGTCAAAGCTTGAGTCCACTGAAGATACAGTAGTTCCCTGAATCAGCGCATCCGTAAGGGATAACAAGCCTCACCAAACTAGATCACATCATTTTCGGGAAAGTTTGGTAACAGTCGGTAGATCTATTGCTGGGCAACGTTTCGCTTTTGAAATGAGTGCTTCGTCAGGCCAAGTGACTAGGTTACTAGGTTGGTCGAGATTTAGAACAGAGGGAGAACCAGTTGGCTAAGTCAAGTTAAATCTGTTTTGGGTGCCGACCGAGGGATTTTGTGTGTTGGGGTGGGTGACACAGGGTTAGGCCGATAGCGAGCCTACATGATATTGGGTTCAGCCTAAGGTTTAGTTTTTCACTTCATGATTTCTCTAGAACGTCGTTTGCACCTGTCCGTCTGCCTGGATGAGCTAGTGCTACAATAGTTGTGTGAACTTTGGCCGGGTTGGGATTTCCAACCCCCTGTTTTTGCTAATGATTCTACGTGAATTGCCAGGCACACACAGTTACGTGTCAACTCGGTTTGTCTGAAATCGCTTTTTATACGCTTGCCAGTTCCACACCCTCGATTCCCATCACGCTATGAGGCTTGGTGATTCCTACTTCCTCGGTTATCAGCCGCTGTGTTGTGCATTGTACTCCCCGTCGTAAAACTTCCACATTGTCCAGACTTATTCTATGTCCCATGTCTTAAGGCATGTGCTGCCATCGCTGAGTCTTTGACCAGCGTTTGGTGTTCTTCCGCATTCCTTGGTAACTTGTTTATCCTCACTTTTATGCTCACCAACTCTGGTGCGCAATTCCATGACAGTTTGTCCTATGTAAGCCTTAGGGAAATTGTTGCGATTAATTTTATACACACTGTCTGTAGTCTTTTCAACCGAGAAGGGATCTTACAATTGCACTAAAACTGAGCGTACAGGTTTTTTCACTTCTGGAATGCTACTCTAATGTTGGCTAAGTTCAGCCGTCATCGAATAACTCCAGATGTTCCTACTTTATATGGAATGACTACTGTGTCAATCCATTCCTTACTGCGCCTACATACCGGAGCCGATATCTTTCTTAGTTGACGCCTGATCAAAGTCACTGGGTATTCTGCTTCTTGGGGTCTTTTAGCAGTCTCGATCTGAGCTGCCGTTCGGTCCATCTCTTCTGTGCACAGCTCTCTGACTCGGCGAAACATCGATGAGACATCACTAGTGTACAAAGACTTTGGGTGTGCTTGTGAATAGTTTAAGACAGTTCCTGCATTTGTTGGTTTCTGGTAGATCGTAGTTTTTTTTACTTTCCAACCACTCTTATGTGTTATACAGTCCAGCAAGAGTAATGTGTCCGAGGTGGACCCTATCTCCATGCTAAACTTGATGTGTAGATTTAAACTATTGAGGTAGCCGTGAAGGCTGTTCACGTTTTCTCGTTTGATTACAACGAAGGTATCGTCAACATAACGCCAAAAATTTTCGGTGGACAATGATATCCGGCCAAGGCCATTTGTTGGAAGTCATCTATATAAATATCAAGTAAAACTGGGGATAGTGGAAATCCAGTTGCAAGACCTTGTTCTTATGAGTAAACAATTGTGTCAGAAACAAACTAATCGAGGTTCAAACACACTCGAATGTCCTCAACTATTTCATCCACTGAGAGCTCTGTCCTTTCCTCAGGTGTTGTGTATGCCAGTAACCTCCAGATCATCTGCCCAGACTACGTCAAAACTCACGAGGACTTCGCCCATCTACAAGGGAAGCCCTGCGACCTCATTGGTAAAGTCGTATGAAGTCCTACTGAGTGGTTTTAGTATACCAGCTAAGAATAGGGCTAGCTCATGTGGTGGCGAGCCTCATCGGGACATCTGCCTTGTGGATTTTTGGCAATCCGTAGAGTCGTGGTTGAATCGCACTTTTGGGTACAACCGATACCACTTACCTTGCCCTTAATGGTTTATTATGGGTCTCAAATAGCTACCACCTTTAACCTCGCTCTTTTTCACTAGTTTAGTAACACTGCTATCAGTAATTTGTCGATAGGGTTCGTCGACGATGTTTTGCCTGTTCTTTTGAAGATAGCGATTCTTGTTCATTACTACTATGGCTTACCCTTATCGGCCTTCGTAATGACAATACTATCTACCGGTCTCAGGGTGTTAAACGCTCTCCACTCGCATGGTGCAATTTTTGGGCAATGGCAACAAGCATCGTATTCCGCAATGACTGCAGGAAAGCAACCATCATCCTTGCAGAGGGTAGAAATGGTTGTTAGGCATTGCTTTCAACACAGGGGCGTCGTAATCATCCATGTGAGGATGAAATTTCGTTGTCGGATGAAGGTGGACTTTTGTTTCTTTATTTTTTTTAAATATTTATTTCTGAAACAATGCATGTACAAGTTGTCGAGAAGGACGGCAGCTTTGCGAAGACACCCATGTGGGGTCGGGATTCGGAGCGTCAAAACGGTAAAACACGACCCCACACATCCGGTTATCCTAGTCGCCATTTTGATCGATCAAAATTTAGCCCACTTTTATTCAATTCATGCCCTTTCATTGGGCACCATGACCGAAGACAGAGAGAAGCCATCAGATTGATGAACATGTATTCGCTGAGCAAGAGGGGCGACGTTGTACTTTAGAATTTGCAGTCCAAAGAGGAGGAATTCATGAACCCCTGAAGGGGTGGAAACTAAGAGGTCCTCAAGGTATCAGCTCATCTAACATCTTCGATTTTCTATCGAAATCTGTCAGCTCTGCCTTCTTTTACTCAACTATTAATTCTTATTATTTTGACAACGAACGACCGATTACCATCATTATTCAAAAGACATACATCCTCATGAGGTTGATCATCTGACGCACCTGAGTGGGCTCCGACCACAGTTTTGTTGCAGCTGCCTAAGTCCTTCTGTTACTATGGTCTACATACAGTGTTCAAGGGTACGGGTGGGGCACAAGGGCTTGAGCAATTAAACTGGAAAACTTGGTCAGCATACAACAGTTGTTTTGACAGTTACCTGGAGTGGACGGATGAAATATGCCTTGCTAAGGCAAAATCTTTCAGGAGGACGAAAATTTCGGGTGCGGAAATCCTACTAGCACCACAGGATTCCAAGTGAAAGGGATGGAAGGTTGCACAATCTTTGTCTTGCGCTCCGATTAATTTTTATGTAGAATGAATTTAGTGACCGTTCAAACCCTTCAAACCAGTGTACTATTGTCACACTCTGTGTCAGAGTCATCTTGCTGATTACTTCTAGGTGGTTGCGGGCAACCAATTGTATCGCTGCGTGCGGATACCTTCGCTAGTTCAGACGTGATGATACAAACACATCCAGCTTGCACTGACGGAGAAGTAGTAACACGCCCTTCCTGAAAGCTATCCGGAGTTCAAACCCGAAGTGCGCCAGGGATATGCACCACTGATGAGTTCCAGTAGGAGGGAAATCTGAGTACAGCGCTTCCCACTTATGCTGTAGGCTTATCAGAATACTGGCACTAGGATAGAAGGATTATTTAAAGGAGAGTGACGTGAATCTGGATGTATCTTTCAAAAAAACGTTTGGTGGTTTTTGAGTGGAGTGGACAATTTGGTTTTGACCTCTCCAAACTGTGATTCCTGATAACCGCAAACCATTCAGGGTTGACTTTTTTTAAAACACTAAGGGTATTTAGCGGTCACTGTGCGTACGATATAGCGTAGAGAAAGCTTATAAGCCGCGGATCTGGGCGAGCCACTAATCAGCCGTTCCATTCTGTATTTGATGCATAGTCATAGTTCCCACTCCGTAATTGCATAAGTTTCTCTGGGCCAGGCACTCTTGCTGAATTTTGTGAAAGGTTTCCGGTTTGTGAGAACGGTGATACGTTAAGTCTCCCTGGAAATTGCTGAGTATGTCCCGGAAATACACGAATTTCCTTCTTTTTTCACAGTTAATACATCCACCTTACATAGCGCTAAGCACTACACATGCTTCAGGAAAAAGCTGGTTTTTTAAATGAATTTCCAGGAATGTTGACCAAAACAGTGATTGCTTTGAAGAAAAACTTCACCCCAAATCTCTAGTTTCTCCTGTTAATATACTGATACGTCTCTCACTAATTCTATCAAGGGTATGTAAAATGATCGAGAAATAAAGTGGCAAACAAATTGGCAAATAATAACGCTTTCATTAGTTTATCATGTCCGGAATTCGAACCCCGTCTGCTTCATTCGGGGGTGAGAATTCAGCAGTCATCTGTGCTTCACCTAATCTGTAGTCATTCCACTTCGAAAATAGCATACCTTTCATCAGAATGACAATCTGTACAGTTGATCATGATTTATTATTCACCTTTTTAGCGGCAGTGGGAATAAATTTTCCATGGGTTAGCTAATTAGCTGGTCCCCGCAATCTCGTGGTTTCCTAAGGATATGCACACATTTCTCAGTCCTGGAAGTAAAGGGTTTGCGGGCATACGTAGGTTAAACGAATATATGAAGTAAAATGGATGTTGTTACGACGGACGTGTGATCAAGCATCGATCGATCACGAGCATCGGCATTAATAGGAAGACATCTCGAAATTCCAGTCGATAAAAATGAGGCACCACAATCTACAACTTTCTCGTTATCCATGCACATGAAGTGTGGCCCGCCGCAGTGGTAATTTTAATCCAACAGTGCGTTGCATAATACGCTTGGTGAAAGGGGTCGCGTAAATAACTCGGTCTCAGTTGCCCCTCACAAATGGTATCTGAGTGTCTGACCAAAACTTTGACCATCAACAGGTGAGATGAAGTTTTGGGCATGAAATGTGATACGGATGATTGTACGCATGAAGAACATGCAGTAGAATGGAGATTATCTTCGGGTATACGAAGGTGAACTAATTGATAGACACGCGTTCTTCTGGACGTCAGAGTATGACCCCGAAGAACAAGCAGAGTTTCTAGACGGAGCTGTCACGGACCGTGCACTTTGGATTCAAGACTTACCTCTAAGTCAGGCAAATATTGGACTCATAAAATAAACAGTTATGAAAAAATGAACTATATGTGCATAAATGAATAAACACCAAGATCAACAAACAAAAATAATCAAACCAACCGTGTAAAGACTAGCGCCTTCTTCACTCTCCAGGTGCTTGTTCTAAGATGGAAGGGCATCCTGTTCTTTATGCTAGGATGCTAAAGAGGCAGCTCCGTTCTTGGAAACTCAACTTTTATGTGACGGTTAGCACGATAGTACAGACGAAATAGCCGTAACGAAACAGAGTAAGCTTGTAGATCAGTCCGATTGGGAAAGCAGAATTCAGATCTAATGCATCTTTTGCCAGCCAGATCCATATCAAAGAGTACTGCTGATAGGTCGAAATGAACCCAAAAGGTGAATGTCACGTCGAGTGGCAAAACCGAAATCCAGCTCATCTCCGGAGTGATCAGCTAGGATTAGCGTCGAGCTGAACAGTTTGACTGCAAACGTTTCGTCATCAACTGAGATGACATCATCAGTGTTAACTTAATACTGCTAACGTACTACGCATTGGTGATATCATCTCGACTGCTGACGAAACGTTTACAACAAAACTGCTCAGCTCGGTGAACAGAAGAACGGTGGTTTACACAACTTGAATTATTAACATTCTCCTTCACGTCTCCTTCAGGTCAGCTTCATCGAAATAATAGTATCGACCACTAAAACCCGTTGAGTGACTACTAGTTATCGAGGCTATATATGTATGCACTAAGTGCGGTTACTTTTCAGAGTAATACGAATTTTAGCGATCCCGATCTAACAAACCTTGCTTTGAAGTGCTACTGACGAATCAGGTGTATTGTACAAGCTACAGATGCTGAGAAAGCTAATCGAATTTCACCTTATTTATACCACTTATCGGTGATGTTCATTTCAAATTTCATTGGGACGTTGTTCAAGCTGTACTGATGAGAAATACCAGTGGACTCGCTCGGCGATGGTGTGACGTCCAGCAACCGGAGTTGGCACAGTAGAACTGTTTGACGGAGCATATTTACGGGAAAAATTCCAACTATCCCTAACTAGGTCATTTGCCCCAAAATGTATATGAGGCTTCTCCTGGCGGAATGTGATGCTCTTTAATAACATATTACTTCACGGGCTAGCCAAAATGCGTGGTTTGGTCGTATCAGAATCCAAAGCGCACAAATCGATGCCTTTGGCAGCCTTAGCAGCCTCAACCAACATCCGACGTGAGACAATTCAGTTGCACCTGTTTGACCGTAGCATTTAATAGTGTAACGTTCGAAATGGTGTGCTACTTTTTCACAAGGTACTAATCAGGTTAATCAGGACAAAGAAGACGGGAAAATAGGTGAGTTCACTTTTATCAGCATCTTCCTGAAGCATTCTGAGTGAGGCCAGGAAATCTCTCATCTCGGTTTACACATCCTAATCACACGATCAAATCAAAATGCTGGACTGGATTTGAAACTATGAACAAGCTATTTTGCGAGTTCCACTCAGTTCCTCTCTGAGATTACCTCGCCTGGGTGAAAACGAACACTTCATATTGTTCTGGTATAGGAGAATTGGATTTGGACGTACCTAACGCCTTGAATTCGGAAAGGAGGCTCCCAAAAAACGGTGTAGATCATCGTTTTGGTGAACGATGTACCTGCATCAAACAAGTGCAGAGTAAATGCAAATGACAAATAAAGGGTTTTAATGGGTGAATAGTACTGAAAGGACTTATGCACCAAGACAGGTTGGTATGTATTGTCTCCCTCATATTTGTCATATTGTCCTACTCTTGAGTACGTTAACCATCGGTACGCATACGCTAAAAACTGATGGTGAGAACAATTCACCGAGAATAACGGAATGCCTACTAGGATGAAGAACCTTGGTGACTTAGAGTGGTGAAACATTTTTTAAATGGAATCAACTGTTTCCTGAAGTATTTGCGAAACCCACTAGAATAGCCCCACAAATGTTGGATATTTTACCACGATATTTCGGTAATTGGATACGAAGATCAAAATCTGCAGTTCCCCACCTTAGCGAGACAATCTTAAGGATACTGTGTGTTTGAATGTGTTCTCACCAACCGGGAGCGTTGCACGAAAGTCAACAGAGTCTTCACCTAGAGCAGCTCATGTGAGTAGCTAGTAGGAATCTTGGTTACACATCTAATACGGGATACGACAGTCGATCGATGCATTATACACATCCGTAACCAGCGCTGTTCTTCTTTCCACGTCACGGGCATTAAGATGACATCTAAATACCCTTAATATGTGCGAGTAGGCCAATAGTACTTGGCTTCAGAAAAGATCAACCATAAAGCTTTTACTTTACGAAGTGTCTTCTTGGAAAGATGCATTGTGCACATTGAGTGCTGAACTTCAACCGATCTGCTCACAGTCAGGCATATTTGTCTCTGCCGAGAATCTGTCAGCTCTGTGTGTAGTGTATGTACTTTCAAACGATGTCCAAAAAGAAGTCGTGGTCCGGAACCTGGTGGAAAAGCGAACTCCATATTCAGCGCAGCGAAATGACCCTAAGAGTAAAGTATTTTCTGGCCCATCCCCCAGTAGGTCGATTCAATCATGAAAGATGGTGTAAGAGAATGAGAAAATACAATGGGGATGTCCGCAATCAGTCGGTTGATGATTAAAAGAAAGCAAAGATTCGATGGGGGTGCCGCTAGACCTGCTGAGCTGAAGACATCAGAGCTATATGGTTTGTGAAAACAGCCGTCCAAAAGGTCTAAATTACTCAGTTTCTAGCTTTATTGTACAATCGATGTAGGTGACAAATCCCCATGTAAAGACCACCTAAATTTGCTGGGGAATCGATTTTCTACCCAACATGTTGTATAAGTTACCACTAACAGGTCAGGTGATCAATTTTCGTTTAATTTCACTCCAAGCACCAATTACGTGCATATTTTATGAGACAGATAGCATTACCATTAGCATCCCTTATGCTTCAATGATATGATGGATCTCTGCACTACTTCTGAAGTACATCATGATCGAAAAACCTGATGTTCTATAGCCTATCTTCAGACGCTGAAGGCTTTCTTGACAATGAGGTGATACATATTCCCTTCAAAGTAACTACACATCCAAATGCCTACCTACAATATCGTTTTCACATGTTTTTCATCGACTACGGTAGCGGAAACTATGCACGTGCAACCATAGCTGCGCCGGATTCGTTTGAGAGGAGATTCTAACAGTGGGTTGAATACGACGCTCGAACTGGAACACTGACGAACCGAGAAGCGACACTGAAAATTGGGTCTTCTAAAGCAATACTTTTAGGAACAGATGCAGCGGTTGTGAAATAGCTATTTGACAGCCAGCGCGACATGCCTATAGACAGCCTGCGAAATTTACCGGTTATGGCCGTCCAGGCACCAGTATTAAGAGCGGTCAGTCTTCGTTGCCACTCGGCGACGGTGGCTGTCTCTCAGAGAAAAACTAGCTGTTACTGAGTAGCTGTGGTGGCGTTGATGAACAGATTCACTGACTTCCGTGCTACGCTGTTTGGGACTGCTCACGGTGAGTTTTGAAAGAGAAATATGAATTTGTGGACCAAATGAGTCAGTTGCCTGTTGTGGTAACAACCGTTCGTTCGGGCTGTTTCGTGATTATGTCTCGGCACACTAGGTGTTGAATCTAAAGTGTCGTCATGATAATGCGCCCATTCATTTGCTTACTCCGCCCATGTACTTTTGGTAACTACCTGTTTTGTTCATCCCTACCGGCCATCCACTTCGCTGCCTCGCCCGACACTGGTATGTTGTGGTCCTTGTGCCACTGTGCGCAACTGACCTACTCACCCATGCGTGTTCGTGTCTAGTCTGTTGAGCCCACGCTAACTTGTTGTCGTCATTTCTGTGTGATCGAACCGCCAATCAGAATCACGGGACCGGCCACAAAAGGGACGAATACAAAACGCATTGCCGAGCCAACGCGCGTCTCGCCGCTGTCTGGTGTGTGGACCTTGACATTGTGCCGGTTAGTGACAGATTTACGCACCGGCTGACGATGAGAACAAGGATAAATGAGGTTTGCTGTGTAATTCTGTCCACTTTTGTGTAAATAGCACCGTAAATTTTCGAGCCCAGTTATTCCTTTTGATAAACGAGATGGTCAAACTCAAAGTTCCGTGCGGGGAAACTCAATAGTAGATGCGACGTCTGTGCATAAGAGTCTGAACAATCCGACAACTCCGAATAGGAACTAGATTTCTGTCTCACCAGGAAGCAAGGTAGAGTTCACGAATGAGAAACAGTCCAGGCTATCGCAACTTGGTTTGAAGCCAGCAAAACGTGAGTCTTGAACATCAATGAGATGAAAGAACTCCACGGAACTCCGGTCACCTCGGCTGAACGGTAATAAATGCCGATCTGTTAACGATATGAGTACTTGTCTTTTATACTTTTTCGGTTAACTTCCTAGTTTCAATTAAACAAGCTGAGGCGTGTGTATGCAGGTTCACCATATCGTCCACCTGGATCCAACTAAGATTTTTCGAGCACTTTCTGGCATAACAGCTCTCGAAAGAAGTTCTTCCTGTAGCAGGGTTACGTTCGATCCAACGATCGCCGGGAGAAACCAAAACAATCACGTGACAGGCACCTAGAGTGACACTGTCGTAAATGTGACCGAATAGTAATTGGAGCATCATGGACAGAACCACATGAAAGTAAGCAAGGAAAGTACCTCGTTCGTCGGGAAATCTGATCCTACCATACAGAAGAGATCACCAGTTCCAGCGTACCCAAGGACGGCACCTTGTGAGGGGGAAATTGCGAATCCTCTTGCAAGCGACTGATGACCTCGCTTGAAAGTCTAGATAAGTCTCAATAGCCCTACGTGGTGAGTGGTTCCAGCTTATCTTCAAAGGTTCAATCAACAGGAAAAGCGGACAACCATCTACTCTTTTATATTCGTCCAACCATCTGGGTGTTGCAATAATTCTGGTCACCTAGAAACTTGGCAGCCTGAATAATGGATTATACACTGAGAGGTAAAGACCAGATTGGGATCCAGTGTCTTTCTAGCTTATCACAGGACCTTAACTAGCAGAATACTCACCAATCCGATCAGACGACTACCATTCTAGGAGGGCGGTTGTCGTGGGAGGTCGAAGTCCCTTAGCTCATTTAGTTAGCAGTAAGTAACATGTGGTCACTTGAACCGCTGTTCTGAGTTACCGTTCCGGCCCCTATTTTGTTGCTTTCGATATATGACCTAGCTAACCTTCTTAACGGTGACTGATGTGAATCGACAGGAACGTCATCTGCGGAGTCAACTCACCTACTTACTGTTACTTTTCCCATATGGCTTAATTTCACTGTCATGGCTTACCAAATCTGTAGGTGGGGGCAGCAGTAAATGCCACGAATGACGATCGCGTTCAGGTTGGTCTATCCGTCGTTTTACTAAGATGGGTCAAACGATTTAACATATTCACGCTGATTGATTGCTATTAGTAATATATGTTTCAGCACATTCTCTACTAGTGAATCAAGAGTCAATTTCCAAAGATGCTTCTGTCCAGCCGGAATCTTTAGGAGAATAGCGTAGTTGCAGATTTTGACAAAAACTCCCCTGACAAAAACTCCGCTGAACCGAAACTGGATGGGACTTCAGGTGACCAGGTTCGAAAAAATCCTCCAGCTGTAGCACCCTTTCGGTGCCTAACTGCCATGCCACCAGAAGATGGTACGAGGGATGGGATACTGCTAGGTTGCCCAAGCCTAGACGGGAGGCAGAGGTGGTCTATCCGTCGTTTTACTAAGATGGGTCAAACGATTTAACATATTCACGCTGATTGATTGCTATTAGTAATATATGTTTCAGCACATTCTCTACTAGTGAATCAAGAGTCAATTTCCAAAGATGCTTCTGTCCAGCCGGAATCTTTAGGAGAATAGCGTAGTTGCAGATTTTGACAAAAACTCCCCTGACAAAAACTCCGCTGAACCGAAACTGGATGGGACTTCAGGTGACCAGGTTCGAAAAAACCCTCCAGCTGTAGCACCCTTTCGGTGCCTAACTGCCATGCCACCAGAAGATGGTACGAGGGATGGGATACTGCTAGGTTGCCCAAGCCTAGACGGGAAGCAGAGGTCGGACCATGGACCTTCCGGTCAGTAAATTCGCGTTCTTACCACTGAGCCGTATTGAGATCAAGTTTGGATTGGTAAATTGAACTAATTGAGGATGGTAGATTTGCAATCAGAGTCAGCGGGCAGCCGATTGTAATTCACTTTTTTGATTCTACGCAAATTTTCACGCGTACCCCCCTCTACTTTGTGTCCGGGGTTCCACGTGCACAAGGACGACCCTTCGTTAAAACACGTGCGATGTGTCACTGCAAGGATGAATACAAACCTCATGGTTGCAGACCAGCCACTGTGGTTGATAAATTTATTTACTTAGGCGGTTGAATGAGTCCCGATAGAGTGGTGAGCACGGCCCATGAACCTGGCAGCTGCCACCAGACGTTAAAAAACTTCCAGAATTTGATCTCTGGTATCCTCAACAATGCTAAGGTACGTTGAGCAGCTTCACGGCACCTAATCGACAAGCTGACGACACTCGATAGGTTAGTGATTGATCGAGTGCTTCGAATACTAACATACAGACTTGCCCTAGGAACTTTTTTGACGCAACCATATGCGTGGAGGCGAGCACAGGAAGATCAGATGAAGATTCATAGAGACCTGATTCAGGAAACCCCTCACTTTGGTATCTGCTGCTTTCCATGGTGCGCAGCCGAGACGGGATGCCATCGCTCAACAACAGTAGCAGAAACGGCGGTGCATGCACCCGAGCTCCTGCCGTGAGCACGTAGCTACACCTCCCTACATCACGGCCATAAGAAACAGCCGGCGTACCATCACCTTACACTCACTAATCGATTACCAATGCAAATATTCCAGCAGTCGTCTCAAATGTGCAGCTATACCTACATTTTCAACATCGTCAGTGGGTGGAATTGTGGCTGCTGAAGCAAATATACAACTTGTAAATATTTCCAAGCTGGCTCTGATGAAGTTCGTCCGACAAGATGAACTGAACAAAGACGGGTGAGTTTTTCCAGAAACGACCTACTGTCTGACCATAGTGACTAAGAGAAAAGATGAACGATTGCAATGCTGAAATGATCTTTAAATGAGGATTGGTGGTGACAACAAACAAAGGGGACATGAATTACGAAAAAGCAATAACAAAAGTCAGTATCACTTTGTGTCTAGCGAAAGAGTGACAAATAAACATGAACCGGTGATACAATGACCGAATGGCATAAACAAAGCAAGGATGGATGCCGATACTCAAGCAAACATATTATACTGACTAACATCTATCTTGAACCCCTCTTATCACACAGTTACTATTTGAAGTGTTGGGAAAAAGGCGCTTTAAGCTGGATGAAGTCAAATAAATATATAATGAAGATGGTGTCGGTGGGGCTGAAGCCATGAATACACAGACATGGAAAATATGAGGCTATCGAGAAAAGGGAAATCTTGATTGTGGAATAAACAAGAGTGATAAATATAAACAGTAAAATACACACTAATCAGAATACCTATTTTCACGAGCACAGTCATCGCCTATCTCGTGCACAACGGACCAACAAATGCAGTGTAACCACCGACTGGCGGATAGACGGTAGATAACTCACAAACTGATTTGTACACTTCAAGCAAGTGGAAGAAACCATAAAGGCAGGTGAATCATTTTCGTCCAGTAATTGAAAGATTTCTGTGATTTAGTTATAAAATATCCGATACCGCGACCAAATAAAATAAGAATATCAAGCCTTGTCCGAGAAACATAGTAAGCTGGCAGAGAAGCGATGTAAGGCCACGTGTACACACACAAATACACACAAGCGCACGCGTACCACCAAGTGATCAATACCTCGTGACCTGGTTTTCGACAGTACACAGGCTGTGAAAATATAGATGACCAAAGTCACGCACACAAGGAAGAAAATGAAAGATCACGCACGAACTGGGATAAAAAAGGGGGTAAGGTACAGCCGGTGTTCAAGAAATTAGAAACACATCATGGAAGGGCAGTGTACAGTAGTACGGGCTGGGTACACGGACGGAGTATAGAACAATGAATGAAGTCAATTGAACTCGCGATATAAATGTGGAACGACTAGGGGTTAGGCGTTATGAAAATACATGCTGATGTACCGTTGGCAGTGGTGAATCCTGCGGGCAGGGTCAGCTGTGTGCCTTGGAACGAATTGGAAATATCAATGGTCGAATTATTCGCAACCTGACTGCTGCCATTGCTGTTTGAGTTTCGGCTGGAAGCCATTAATGCAGATGCCGCTGGTGCGGTGAACATGGTCTGGGGAAAAAATGCAGTGCCACCTGATGCACCCGTTCGGTTGGCTCCAAGTGCGTCTGGGGAGCAAGCAATCGCCGTAATATAGGGTGAAAGTTGGGCTGTGGAGTAGGTTTGTCCAGCGGACTGTTGTGTGGGGAAAAATGATGCTCGGAGAGTATAACAAGCAGGGGAGACTGCGGATGGTAGGGAGGTTAAGCTGGAATTAACCATGGAGCTACAGTCGGAACTAGAAGATGATGGTTGTTGAGGCACTGCCGAAAGGATCGCGAAATTAGACAGTGAATTGGTCATGATCGGCTGCTGGTTCTGTTGTGGCTGCTGTTGTTGAGGCGGTGATGTGGAACTACTGACCACCTCGGACGAGGTGACTGGAACTGTTGTGTCCGTAGCCACGTTAGGAGAAACTGTAAACAGTTGACCCTGTGCGAGGTTCGTTGCAAAAGCAGCAGAGTTCAAATTAGTCGAAAATTCGGAGGTATTCAGCTGTCCGAAAATAGGGCCAGAAGTCAGGGGCATGGAAGGAATAGCAGCTAATATAAATTGCGAATGCGACTGAAGGAGAGTGGGGGTGTTGGGAAACGCATGAAGGGTCAAATGGCCAGGTTGCGTCTCGCAGGCGGTCAGAAGAACACGCTGCTCAGGGAATTGATTAGCAGGTCCGGTGTTATCACAGATTATGTGTATATCACTTGGGTTTGGGAAAGAAGATTGGGTGGTGGTCTGGTGAAGCTGCGTCGCTTCAGCCTGTACAGTCCCAGCATCGACGGACCGTACCAAGGAAGAAGTCGTTGTGGGTGAACTACGTTTAATTGGTCCACTGAGTAGCTTGGTTGTAGATGTTGTCGATGTCACAAGCTTTTTTTCCTGGACATGCGCCTTGTCCATATGTTCAACCATTCTGTGTCCGGTTTTCTGGTGGACCTTCATATGACGCTTGCGCTCATCAGATCGTGCGAACCGACGACCACATATATCGCACACAAATGGCCGTTCGCCAGTGTGGGTCCTCGTATGCGTGGTCAGGTGATCCGAACGGGAAAATTCACGTTGACAGAGGGTACATTTGAAGGGTTTGGCACCAGTATGAATGCGCTGATGTCTAGTAAGTTCATCAGACCGCGAAAAAGACTTATTACACATAGGACATTTGTGTGGCTTTCCGGGTACGACATCAAGTACGCTTGAGGTCACTCCGAATTGGCCACAATCCAATTCAGATTTGTAGCCCACTACGTGTAATACCCCATCATTTTTGTTATCATTACATCCCCGAGAACGACTTGGTGCCTTACGGCGACGCGCACCCGTCCCGGACCGAACAGACGCGGTTCGTTTGGATAACAATATTGATTCCCCTTCTTCATTCATAGTGGTATCTGGTGTACAAGTCATTGACAGGTGTGATGTTGAAGAATCAGTGGCCAACTTAACAATACTTTCTTCGTTTGGTGAATTGGTTGAAGTCTCCGACAAACACATCTGTTGTTCAGCTTGTGTAGATGTAGCGGGAACTGCAGGAGAAAGAAAGGCGTCAAAACCATTGGCAAGGATGGCTGAAGATGCCGGAGATAAGAATGAGAATGTTCCAGTATTTGTGGGAGTGGAGCACAGACTCGACAACAAGTTCGATCCCGACGAGGTCAACAGAGGAAGCATAGCACTGTTAGGTGTGGTAGGTGTCAGAATAGTTCCAGTTCCATCTGTGGGAAGTAAGGTGGCCAACGTCAAGCCGTTACTCAGTACGAGTGGCGCAGGAATCAGTGGAGGATGGGGACGAGCGGAAAAAGCCAACCCATTGATTCCCGGTGAATTGGCAGAGGTAATCGGAGCACTGGACGTTGTGTTGCCCGTACCAACACTCACCACATTTTCACTAACGCTATTCGGAACAGTAACTGGTACAGGAGTACCGAGTCCTGGTTGTGCCTGAACGGATGATATTACCGTTTCCGAACCGGTTACTATGGGACTGATATGAAGCAGTTGACTGGGATCGGCCATATCAAATCTAGGGCTCTGTAACAAGGATGCGTCATCTGCTTCTAAGAGTTCCCTTGTTGGATTTGGCGGTGGTATAGATAAGGGATCGGTTTTGGTGGTTGGACCAAACTTGACGGGCGAAGCTACCATAGGCTCCAGTTTGATCGATATCGTGGTAGAACTGTCAGGTGAACGGTGTTCCAAAATTGGTACAGGAGCATGGGCGGTCGCTGAATGGATGGTGGAGCTGACAGGAACACTCGAGGATGGCGGGTGGAGGACAACCGGATCTGTAGCCTGTAGGGTCGTTTCGTTGAGACCGTCACCCAGTTGGTCCATCAGCAAAACAGCTGTGTCTATCGCATCCAAGGGTTTTGTGAATTCTATAAAAGAACAAGCATAAGAACGCATCAAGAAGCGTAATTATTGCCATGATTATCTTGACAAATTATCCTGGACATGAAAGAAAAATTGGTGCGGAGCTCAAACACGGATGCCAAAAAAATGGCGTGTAACTAAGGGAATGGACAAGGATCAACCGAATTTAAACGAGAGAAACAACTCCAACTTCGATATTTAACTTCCTACACATACGATTCTTTGCCAGACGGGAACCCTCTAGAACGCCATCCATTGTGAAATCCTGTTCATAGACAAATAAGGACAGACACCCAAAAACACCACTCCAGTCCCACAGAACGAACTTGAAAAACGGGTTTTCAGTTATAAACTTGCTCTACAATACACTGCCTGCACTTCATCTTCTCGGCTGTATACTGCAAAGCAACATAAAATGTACAAACAAAAAATAGAACATTGAAAGCACCAAAAAAGTGCCAATGATATAACCAGTTTTTTCTGTGCACAAAGACCTGGTTCCCATTTTCTGACAGCAATGACGTAGAACGCAGCCATCTAATCGACACAATACCCAGTTTAAAGCAATGGCAGGTGTAGTATCTCTTCTCTTTGCCTGATGCTACCGGGTTGCAATCAGAAGACAAGAAGGCAAATACAGCATTCTATTTACATCATTTACTTGTGACCATACTTGTTAGTCGATCTGTTCTCAATCAACCGGTGTGCCTCCTGCACGTCAGCACCAGTATCCCAGCGGTTGTTTCCATTGTCACGGTTGCTCGTAGATGGCCGTCTGTGTTCTTGGGTACTGAGTGCGCATTTTGCCTTCGCCATCAGGTGGGCATGAAGTGTATATGTACTTTTTTGACCTTGCTCCGGCACACGATAAGTACGTGATTCGTTTCTGACAGCAATGACGTAGAACGCAGCCATCTAATCGACACAATACCCAGTTTAAAGCAATGGCAGGTGTAGTATCTCTTCTCTTTGCCTGATGCTACCGGGTTGCAATCAGAAGACAAGAAGGCAAATACAGCATTCTATTTACATCATTTACTTGTGACCATACTTGTTAGTCGATCTGTTCTCAATCAACCGGTGTGCCTCCTGCACGTCAGCACCAGTATCCCAGCGGTTGTTTCCATTGTCACGGTTGCTCGTAGATGGCCGTCTGTGTTCTTGGGTACTGAGTGCGCATTTTGCCTTCGCCATCAGGTGGGCATGAAGTGTATATGTACTTTTTTGACCTTGCTCCGGCACACGATAAGTTTGCACGTGATTCGGACGCGAGGGCGCATTCGTACGTCACTGCTTTAACACATGATTGTTCCGCTGCGCAGCACGCTGACGCGCGGCCGAATCAGCAGGGTTACCGATGAAGTCGATATCTATCGTGAAATCACCTCCGATTTCGACTTCGAATTGACTCATGAGCTAATGCACTCGAATCGGGATGTGCCCAAGTCGAATTACCTCCTCGATTCCCCCAAAACAAAGTAGCCGACCACCCAACATCAAAATGAGATTCGAGACGGCATCTTGAGGTAGTGGAACTTTAGCTGCAGATACCGGGATTTCCGATTGAGGGGTAGATAACTAAAGGTCTACCAAACCCGACACCTATGTGACCGACATGAAGTCAGTTTGCCTGTTACGGACAGAGTTTACACTGCAGTGGCGCGATCCATCTGCTTTGTGCATCACAGGCGTGGGCCCTACGCGCAGATGACATGCAAAAGATGTCAGTATTGGACCACCGAAGCATTGGTTGGGTCTAGTGAGAATATCGAATTAGTAATGCCGACGCACGCCAGATGGTCTTAGGAAGAAGGAACTCTCCCGCGATAGATGAATTACTCACGCTTCATAGTCTGCGCTGGCTGGGCCATGTACACCGTATGCCAGAAGACCGTCTGCCTTACAGGACTCATTTTGCCCAGCTCTCTGCTGAATGGAAATGACCGAGAAGTGGATTGTGTAGTATCTAGAAAAGAAGCACGAAAACACTGACCAGCGGACTGAGTCGGGTCGAAAACTGCCGCCTCCGTGGATGGGGACCCCGGGGCTCAATTCACTAATGCCTAAGGACACTGATAGAAATGGCCCGATCGCGCAGTCAACGGAGCTCGTGTATCAAAGATATCACCTTCACTGCGTAGCTACCCGATTTCCAAACTAACTAACTGAACATGCCTTCGCCTCCAAGGCTTGGTTATACGTCCCACACTCTCGTTTTCCGGTGATCGAAGCTGTAGCAGCTGGAACCAATTTGCCTATGGTACAGGGTTTTTAGCTGAGAAACTGAATTGAATTAGTATCCTTTTGAGTGAAAATTCCTTTCTGCAATTTAAGTTTGGCGTCGATCGTATCATCTGTGCAGACTTTTTACCGCTCTATCATATAACGTTCCTACGAAATCCTTTTTGTAGTGCATTCGCACTAACCTGAGGAAACGGATTTACTTGATCTGTTCACTTGTTTCCAGTGAACTGGCCTATGAAGTATTCCATCATCTTGGTGAAACAGTTGGATATCCAAAGGGGCGATTCTGTCATTCAACTGGGGTTACACTTTTGATCTGATATTTGTGTGAGTGGTGTTCAGTGCCCAGAACAGCTCCATTGTTTTTATGCACTGACTCTGTGACTAATGAGCTGTCACCGACATCTTCAGTGGAATTTAGTCCGTCCAGTTATATCTTTCATCTGCGATTGTGTGCTGGCCATGAATATATCTACGGGGACAGGACTAAGTGATGATACTTTCAACTTTCTTGAAAGCTGAAACTGCAAAACAACGGTACACAGGTCAGTTGAATTGTAGCTATCCCAGAATTGCTGTTGGTGTGAACATAATCACATCTAATTCCATGGTTACATTTAGGGATGTGATGCCCAAATTGGTGGTACTGGACATTCAAATGCGTTACAGGAGTCCCTAGTCCAGACCAAGCCAAACCACCAAACGAAGGAACTCAGAAACTGGATGATGTCATACGTGGAAGCTCGTACTGATTGTCTCAAGCGATCTGACAGCGACAGGCGATTAACACAACCGGGAACTAGCTAGCAAAACTGCTTTGGTTTTCAAAGGTAACAACCAGCTGGGCACGGCACAGACAGCGCTACCTAGGAACTTAACGGATTTTCGCGTGTAAAGATTACAGTAGGTTACTGCACAAAAAAGTTCAATGGCGACTGAGGTCAAATGTGAACGTAGTTGGTTGGAGGTTTTGCAGGCCATTGTAATTGTTGAACGGTGAATGGTATTGGAACAATATTAGATTGAATATGTGGAAAAAAGGGAAATGCAATGGAGTTCGCTGTGGAAATCTTCACACAAAAAAATTTCTTCCGAAATGGGCGTAGTGGTTGGTGTACTGTGAAAGTATACGCAAGTGTGTGTGGTATCCATAAAATGAGATCGAAATTCCAGAAACAAGGTAGGTCACTAAGTTAGTACGACGTCATGATTGAAAATGAAACTAAACTGAGAACAGGACTCAACAACATCGCTATTTACGGTGACAGAACTAAGTAATCACTGAGCCAGTGTAGTAGTTTCATAAACGTCAGCTGGAACGTTTATTTCGTTGCTCTCCGATGCATTGGAATTATATTTGGATTGCCTATCTCGAACAGCTCTTTACGCATAGGTCGGAGAGCTACGCCCTACTTCTAACAGGTCAGTGAATGACCTCCAACTAAGTTCGGGGAAGATCCAATTCCGCGGATCCGGGGCGACCTCGGTGGGGCCTATGTACTGTAAGTTAAGGGAGGTTGAAAACCTGCACCAATCTAACAAGGCTTGGTCTTCGGAAACGGAGGCTGCGATATCAACTGAAATTTCAAAGCTTCACACATTTTAGCCACTCACATACACTATCCGTTTACCTAGCAAGGTCATTGTGGGTGATGATTTCAACTTCCTCAAAATTAAAGTACAGTCGGTGATGTACGAGGTCTTAGGATTTCAAGTGTCGTCACTATAAATAGTGTTTGAGGTGCAACACATTTCTTAACGGGATTCAAAATATCTAGGGAAACATATTTGTCTGCTATTCTACATACACAGACAGAAGCCTTCTAAATGAAAGCTAACTTACAGAGGTGATCTGCTGCCTCCGCTCTCATTGTGCTTCATAAGCTTATCGGGTACAACAGATTCCAAGAACTTAGACGAGACAGAACTGAGCTTCGTTCAATTGGGCCGATATCTAAGAAATAAAATGGAACATTCACTTGTGTCGCTCTGTCACACGGTCTTAATTTGTCACTTAATACGAGTCTCCACATTTGTTCAACTCAGTGTCCAAGTATGAAACAAAGTTGATGGAAATTCGAGGACTATGTCTACCTGGTGAGCCAGAAAAGACTGAAGTCGGTAGTGGAGTTTCAAGGAATTTTCATTTACCTCATCGTATCAAACAAGTCCCCTGGACTTCTCACAACACTGCCTGCAGTCAAACCTTTGAACGAGTCACCGGAAACCAAAGAACTTTGCATCCAGGTGCAGACACAGACAACTGCCAAATAATCTGAGAACCGAGATTTGCACCAACTCCCAGATGTCGGCTTACCCTACGATGAAGGCGAAAAACCATACCATTTATTTGATAAGGCACGTCAAACTCAGGCTGAATAGTGGTCGGGGTGGCATGCACATTCAGCTGCCAGATTAGCCGTGCTCCAAGGCGGTCTAGGGGACAGAGAATATAGGTCATACAAGGATAACAGTGTGGATGTCTGAATTTCCATCAGTTGGCCGCTATGTTTGGACAGAGTTACCTTGAATTGAGAGGAAATGTGACAAATAGGAAGCGAAATAGAGTGGCTGAACAACTTTTTTCTAGTACGAACGCTAATGAATGCCAAGGGTCGGAGAAACCAATCCCAGTTGATACACACGCATAATACATTTTGCTCAGCCATCTATAATAGCGAAAAGCACACTTCCCGCTTTTCATTCACCATGAATTTACGCTGTCCACTAAACACGTGACCGGGTCGATACACATGTAAACCAAGTAGGTACCGGGCTGTCTAACCACAAGCTTACAAACAGGTAAGATAGGTTACGGACCGACATGTGAAACACGGAGTGAGAATTGATTTGCGTATACGATGGGGATGGATTAGCCTATAGCCCAGAAAAGGTTGCTTGATTATACCGACCTAAAGGGAGCGATAAAGAACAGCAAGCAACCGGTACAAATGAGAACATTCGTAAAAACGTGAAGACGAACGCTGACGTCCCAGGGAAGTGCACCTAGCAAATATACGATTCTTTCGGTTGACTCGCATACGAAGCAAGGCTCAAAATGCTTGTATAGTAAAAAAAATACTGGCTTTGACACGAGACAGTGTCACAGAAATACTGTCTAACCAACACGTTCTCTAAGCGTCCTGAATTTAGCCCGGAGTCAATGACCATGATTTCGAACCAATGGCCTCTGATTACGACGCATCTGGACTGGTTCTCACTTTTCAACCGCAGATACGATCGAACCGCCTGGGAGTTGTCGAACGGGGATTTTGTAAGAACGTTATATGATAGAGCGGTAAAAAGTCTGCACAGATGATACGATCGACGCCAAACTTAAATTGCAGAAAGGAATTTTCACTCAAAAGGATACTAATTCAATTCAGTTTCTCAGCTAAAAACCCTGTACCATAGGCAAATTGGTTCCAGCTGCTACAGCTTCGATCACCGGAAAACGAGAGTGTGGGACGTATAACCAAGCCTTGGAGGCGAAGGCATGTTCAGTTAGTTAGTTTGGAAATCGGGTAGCTACGCAGTGAAGGTGATATCTTTGATACACGAGCTCCGTTGACTGCGCGATCGGGCCATTTCTATCAGTGTCCTTAGGCATTAGTGAATTGAGCCCCGGGGTCCCCATCCACGGAGGCGGCAGTTTTCGACCCGACTCAGTCCGCTGGTCAGTGTTTTCGTGCTTCTTTTCTAGATACTACACAATCCACTTCTCGGTCATTTCCATTCAGCAGAGAGCTGGGCAAAATGAGTCCTGTAAGGCAGACGGTCTTCTGGCATACGGTGTACATGGCCCAGCCAGCGCAGACTATGAAGCGTGAGTAATTCATCTATCGCGGGAGAGTTCCTTCTTCCTAAGACCATCTGGCGTGCGTCGGCATTACTAATTCGATATTCTCACTAGACCCAACCAATGCTTCGGTGGTCCAATACTGACATCTTTTGCATGTCATCTGCGCGTAGGGCCCACGCCTGTGATGCACAAAGCAGATGGATCGCGCCACTGCAGTGTAAACTCTGTCCGTAACAGGCAAACTGACGTCATGTCGACGCCATAGGTGTCGGAGGTTCGTAAAAGCTGCCCGGTTGTCTTCGAGGAATAATCACATCTGAAGTCGGTTCATTGGGATTTATACAGCTGCCCAGCTGAAGAAATTTATCCACAACGTCAATTGGCTCGCCCGCAGACATGTGTAGATTTGATCCCAACTAGTTCTGTAGCAGCACTTTACACTTTGCTGGTGTAAAGCACACGCCAAACCATGCGGCAGACATATTTAACTTATATAAAATCGTCACATTTAGGAAAAATCTCAACCAAGAAGAGCAATACCGTTCGCATACTCACTGTCTGTGAGGGAACGTTCAGGGAGCATTTCGACTCCCGAGGTTTCAGAGGCAGGCAAAGAAATTTCAAGCAGCAGATCAGTAACAAAGTTAAAGAAAAGTTAGGGAGCGCAACCTCATCACATATCACTGGACGTGGTGAACTCAGACGAAAGCTTCCCGTATACTCGTAGGCGCCCAGAGGAGTTCGCATACAGTGCCTTCATCAGGAATGGAAATTTGAAAGGGATACCTGTGATCGCGAGACACTGCCAAAGCTGCTGACGATCAACAGATTCAAAAACAACTTCAAATCCAGGAAAACGACCAACGTGGGACGTCTGAAGTAGTGACGCTGTTCAAGAATTTGTCTCAAGGTAAATATATGGTCGATATATCCTCGACCAAGGCGAAACCCAGCTTGATTCTCACGAATCTGTCTCTCCCGATAATCCATAAACATGACGTTTTTGCTCCTATTTAAAAAACTGGAATGACGGCCGAGGAAATTCATTCGGCTGGTACTCTTTACGTTCCAAATCTTCTGCAGTATGGTTGTCAGACTGTTCCCCAAGACCTTGGCACCCTTGATGAAGAGCGTGGGGTGTAGACTATCCGGGCCAGGTGCCTTGTCGCGCTTCAGGTTGAAATTTGTCCGGAGGCCAGCCGTCCCTAATGACCGAACATCACATCATTTGGATGGATGTGCCACGTGCAGACTACGGCCCAAACGGCATAGTCAAAATAGCAGCCAATCGGGATCGAACATCTTTAGCTCGATATTTCTCACGGAGGTTCCAGCACGACCTTGTGGAACATTCTGTGACTACCCTATAAATACAGCTGTATAATTTTCCTTTGTTTCCACAAAGGGATGTCTGAAACTACCGTGCCTTTTGGCATACTATAGCAAGTAGAGCAGGAATCCAAGGAACCGATACAAAGTTGCAAGACCACTCAACAAATCACAACAAAATCTCACATTGGACTTCTGTTGTTGATGGCGGGCTGGTGTCCATGTTTCATTCAGCGGTTGTGCTAAAGGAGACCGGCTGAACTGTTCTCTAAAGTGCTCAGAAGACGGTGTTTCCAGGAAAGGAACCAAATTGCTCGCACCCAGAAGTAATTTGTGCACGGCAGGATGTTCCCCAAACAATGTGCTTCCGAGAGGAGTCACTGTCTATCCAGGCATATATTACCTTAGTTTGCGTTTGTAAAAGTTGAGTAAACCGTGTTGGGTTGAATTGATCACGGGGTAGAAAACGGACGTGATCTTTCATGTAAGTTTTTCCCCGGGTGTGATACGCACCAGTCAAAGCTGTTGAGTACGCATGCGGTAGCACCGTAAATTTGCAAGCGGTATAATTTCACCTAGTTATAGCTTGTGATGTGCACGAATCCCATTTACGTATATCCATTCGCCCATATATATTCATTGCCATGCTTCACTTTCGGAACATGCGCTGCACATCTTGTCGAATAGTCTAGCAAAAAGAGTATCGCGAGGCAAATGTTAAACTGGCATACCTAGCACACGGCCGAGACAGCGTGGATGGTTCAGCAAAATGAACCCACCGATCGGACAAGCAGTTTGTTTGTGGTCAAAAACTATTCGTCGCACCTAAGAAGTGTCAATTCGGTGTTGGGAATATGTAGGTGCGATTCTCCAAAAGGAACGATGGTCAAAGACAAGCCATCTTTTCTGTTCTTCAGGGCACAGCGGCCAAGGTTCGCAACCGAAAAGCAGCACTTGACGTACTGCCGCGTTATAAACCCCGCCTTTCACCGACAGGTGTCACGTCGACTTCAGAGGCACCCCATGTTGACGGCAGAACGAACTTTAGCGGTTCCAGCGATCAAATTGTCGGGAATGCTGCCACCTGACGTGATATACCTACACAGAGAGGTAAATCTGTCCACCAATCCTGGTTGCTCTGATGCCGTGTCCGGATTCGATGGTCCACTTGCCCAATTTTGTACTGGCCTTTGCACTTTGATGGTGCAAAGCACTTGAAAAAACGCATGTGATATCATTTAGATAATTTATTATACTTTGGATCTGAATGGAAGCTGAACTAAGTACTGTCATACTGTCCGCATATTCCAAGAGGAAAAGAAAGCTCAGCTGTAGAATCATTTCGGTGCCTAACTTCCAGGAAGCACGAGGGCTGGGATACTGCCGGGTTGTCCAGGCCTAGACAGAGGTTAGGTTAGGTTAGAAGTTAGGTTTGAACCATGGACCCTTTGGTCAGTAAATTCGCAATCTAACCACTGAGCCATCTCGCCTGCTTTGTTGTACAGCTCAGAGAATTGGCCACTTCGGGCAGCATAACTGGGGAGTCTTCAGGTCTTCGATAACCTCCGTGTCAGAACCATAGCTCATGTAGGCTACTGTCGGCGGATCCGCGAGAAGGCAATTAGAAAACGAAAACTCCCATCGAATAATATGTCTAGCACCAGAACGTGCGGCTACTAGGCCATAAACTGAGCGGGCCGAAACGTTGTTCGCCCAGGGGAGTGCTGTTCTCCACGGCCAATTCAGAGCGGACCAAGCAGAGAGGTGGTCAGCCTTCGATCAATCAAGCAGGCATGAGAGGGACTGAAAGGTTTGGGTAATGTCGGTGCGACCCGCCTTCCAGGATGGGGTCCGCGTGATGCCCGTGCGCATGGTTGGAAACTATGTAAGGCAATGCTGCCGAAGAGTGCCAAAGTCGTTACTGTCAGTATCCATCCAGATTGTCTGAGTGAGTGTCTGGAGGCGTAAGCACCGCGGAATGATTGTGTTAGGCTGACACTAAGTTATTTCCTAACAAATTTTATTCATTTTACAAAAGATATCAAATAAATCATGTTTGTACGTCAGCGAGGCATCGGTGGTAGGCACGGACATTGCTCTGTCGATGATGATGAAGACAAATCCTGCTTTAAGGTTCGACAGGACAACTATTTCCCGCGCCCATGTTACAGATAAGCTGGGAGTATTTCTGGCCGCTGCCACCAACATTTCTTGGGCTTTTCTTAGACACTATTCCTCTCTTGAGAATAAGGATGTTATCGCTCTCCTTCTCTCCCTCAGGAGCGTGGATCGCTGTAACAAGGTGCCTATGTTTGTGCTGGAAGTTTACGCTTGCGATAAATATGGAGGGCACAGTTGTATGGAACGTTCATCGTAGCCAGTTCTGGGAGCATACAGACCAAATCTGTCGCCGCGTCGCCTTTAATTTAGGTTGATCCTTTCCATCTGGGGACTAAAATTGCCAACTAGAGCGATGTGGCGGTCTGTTTACCTCTAATGTTGGTTCAGCTATACTGGGAGACTTCGCAACAGCTTGGTCATTGGATAGAGGTTTGATGAATCCATCTAGACTGTCTACAAGATTGTCTTTGGTCCCGAAGCCTTCAAATTATCTGCTCATATTTTTTTATCAGAGTACTTAGGAGTACGGGAAATCTCAGGTAACAATTTCCTCCTGTACGACAGAAAATGTACATACGTTTGATGCGCTGTGTGCTTTGTCTGGAATGTGAGAGCCTGTGACCAACATTTCCGACTGCTTCGTTGTTGATATCGGTACACCCTCTACAATTTGGGTCTTATCAGATTTTCCGGCGACAACTAAGCCAGGGAAGTTAGAGATGCGGTAACATACAAAACTCATGTCTGTTTCTGACGCTGCCAGAAAAGTAACGTACCCGCCGCGCGTTTTGAAGTAACCCGACGTTTATCCCCGATGACGCCAGAAATCTTCAAACGCCGTTCAGGTTTCAAGTACGGCCCACCCTAGAGTGGGGCTAACGTGAAGCTTTTCCGCTTACGAAAGAGGAAACAGACAAGCTGGAGAACTCCAACGGTGAGACTATAACTCTATACTGGGGCACCGTGAACAGAATTACGACCAGCGTCCACAAAGGCAGAACATATATCCTAAGGGGTGACTTAGCAGAGGAATCCCATAACCTTTTCATCATAAACCGTAGAATATTCACACGTGGACATGAAACTGTTTGAGACAAAGCCTTTAGTTCAACTTTACGTTAGTAACCTGAGTGATTAATGAGTGGAACATCCTACCGGTGCAGTGGAAGAAGCTACTTCAGAGACAAGCCTGGCGAGAATGTTGGAGTCCCAGCTTAGGTTCAAACAGGGAAAGTAGTGTCGTAGCAGTTGTTCTTCAGATATTTCGGTCGCATATGCTGGGACTCTAAAGTCGCAGCATGATAAGAAGCTCAGACGGTCGAAGGTTTCGAAGTTTAAACCGCAAAACGGCGAAGAGGGCATCGTGTCCAAAAGTTGCACGGGTGGAGGGAGCAAGCTAGGTACCCGAGACGCGCGGTAGGCTCAGATCAAATGAACCTGCTTCTTGTCATTTTCTGCAAGGATTGTTTTCGTAAAAGCACCCAAATATTCTCCCCATATTCCATATACTAAGGCCTCGTTCTAGTTAATAATATTCAGGACACACCTATTTCCAGCAGTTTGATGGTAGTTAAATGAGCCCCATACTTACATATTGCTGGAATCAATTCCCATGAGCACACCCAAATTTAGTAATGAAACAATGGTTGGTGGCTCGTCACGTGATCCACCTAATCAAGAAATGGGGAGTAGACAATCGGGTTTGTGCAGCCATGGATGCCAATATTGGGTGTGACAAGCAAGTGAAAATTAATCTACATAGGACGACGACGCAATATCTTGGAGATAATATCTGGTAGTTCCGGAGTAGCCACCAGAAGTACAAAATCACTATAATGAAAGGTAAACCAATCTTACGTTCTAAAGGTGCTCAGTTAGCAACTTCCAAATAAAGTAGGGTTCAATCGGGATAAGATGCTGCCGTAGGTACTCCGTTTCTGGCGAAAAAAGAAAAAAAACCCGGGATCCCAGTCTACAAATATAAGCAACGCAAGTTAGTACCTCCGTCCTTGATCACGATGTATGTGCCACTTTGTCAACAACACAATTTCAGCACAAAACACATATGTAGACTCATACTTCAACCATACCGGAACTTAGAGAAAATACAGCCACCTACAACACAAAAGCAATGTAGCGTTCTAAGATACCCCATAGTCCACATCCTAAGATCTTGAAAAAACATCACGACTACAACCAGTGAAGTATGGATAAACAGGAGCACCCGAGTTACACCAAACAATGTTTTAACGACTGTCTACTTGTATCAAAGAACAAAGTATTGGTTCTCTTAACATATCTAAACATCCGAGACCAATAAGAGTTTTAACGGTTTGAAGGGTTTTTGAAAAAAGCATTACTAGCCGCAACAGTGATAGAGTAAAGTCGAACTCTCCGCAAAGTAGAGCTGCTGACGGCGTAGAACAATCATAGAGGGAACATCGAGGCACCCAACAGAGATCCCATCCAACTTATGCAACAGAAGCACATCAAATCAAAACCGAACGACGACACTATAGAGGTCAACATACAAGATCTCCAAAGGATGATGATGATCATCATCATTACGGACAACACCAGTGTTGACACTGATGCTTCACTGCGTACAAATTATATTTGAAACCTTAGAATGAAAAGAAAAGAGTGGGTGAGGGAGGGGACCTCGTGCTAGCTTATCGCAAGTATTCTGAGCTGCCTACACCTCCAAGCGCTCTATAAGGCAATCTGGAAAGAAACTGACAACACGAAAGGCACTTACATCGATCAGCCGCCATTTCTTTTAATGTGTCCAGCTAACCGCAGGCGGGGCAATCTTACGTACTCTGTTTCACGCCCCTCTGCCAAGTCGCGTTGTCCAAATAACGGTTCTCGCAATACTGAAGAAGGCACGGCAGACATTATGTCGGCATGCGTGGCCCATGCACGCACATAGCCCAACCACAGCAGCTGATAGTGCTGGATGTCTTCCGCCATTGAATTACCTGCTACACAATCAATTCCACGTTCTCTAATTACCTTGTCACGGATTCGTCGGAACTATCCGACATCAGAAACCCTTTTGAGGCATCGGAAGCCAGAAACCTGAAGAGGCCTCACATAATCTATTCACAGAGGCCATGTTTCACAACCATAAAACAGCTTTTACTGTAACCAGGTACAGGCGATCCCTGGGACTCAAAGATGCCCTGTTGACGCCACAAGTGACAAATTAGCAAACATGATTCTGGCCTTTTAAATCCTGGCGAAGACTTCGTCAGACACATTTCCGCCAGAGTTAACACAACTACCAATGTATGTAGAGTTCTCCACGACCTCCAGTGATTCTCCATGCCTCTTATGGGGTGTGTTCAGAGATTATGTTTTGAAGCACGAGTGTGCACTTTATGGTGCAAGGCGCATGCTGAAAGATCGTATGACGGTGGTCAGTCTAATCGACAGGCCTTGTGCTTCGCTTTGGTCTTCAAAGGCGATGTCTGCAAGGTTTTCACCAGCAATAAGCTGAAAACCAGGGTTTTGAGGAACTTCTGGCGTTCGTCTCATCGTTTCATCATTGGCGAAGTTGAACAAGAATGTAGAGAGTAGACAACCTTGTCGGACACTTGTTATAAGGAAGCTTGTGGGGAGCCCACTATACACTACCACAAGCTCCGAAGTATGGAAATATAGGGATTGGATTAATTTCACAAACTTCTAGAGTATACCCTGTTGAGACATCACGACTACAACCAGTGAAGTATGGATAAACAGGAGCACCCGAGTTACACCAAACAATGTTTTAACGACTGTCTACTTGTATCAAAGAACAAAGTATTGGTTCTCTTAACATATCTAAACATCCGAGACCAATAAGAGTTTTAACGGTTTGAAGGGTTTTTGAAAAAAGCATTACTAGCCGCAACAGTGATAGAGTAAAGTCGAACTCTCCGCAAATTAGAGCTGCTGACGGCGTAGAACAATCATAGAGGGAACATCGAGGCACCCAACAGAGATCCCATCCAACTTATGCAACAGAAGCACATCAAATCAAAACCGAACGACGACACTATAGAGGTCAACATACAAGATCTCCAAAGGATGATGATGATCATCATCATTACGGACAACACCAGTGTTGACACTGATGCTTCACTGCGTACAAATTATATTTGAAACCTTAGAATGAAAAGAAAAGAGTGGGTGAGGGAGGGGACCTCGTGCTAGCTTATCGCAAGTATTCTGAGCTGCCTACACCTCCAAGCGCTCTATAAGGCAATCTGGAAAGAAACTGACAACACGAAAGGCACTTACATCGATCAGCCGCCATTTCTTTTAATGTGTCCAGCTAACCGCAGGCGGGCAATCTTACGTATTCTGTTTCACGCCCCTCTGCCAAGTCGCGTTGTCCAAATAACGGTTCTCGCAATACTGAAGAAGGCACGGCAGACATTATGTCGGCATGCGTGGCCCATGCACGCACATAGCCCAACCACAGCAGCTGATAGTGCTGGATGTCTTCCGCCATTGAATTACCTGCTACACAATCAATTCCACGTTCTCTAATTACCTTGTCACGGATTCGTCGGAACTATCCGACATCAGAAACCCTTTTGAGGCATCGGAAGCCAGAAACCTGAAGAGGCCTCACATAATCTATTCACAGAGGCCATGTTTCACAACCATAAAACAGCTTTTACTGTAACCAGGTACAGGCGATCCCTGGGACTCAAAGATGCCCTGTTGACGCCACAAGTGACAAATTAGCAAACATGATTCTGGCCTTTTAAATCCTGGCGAAGACTTCGTCAGACACATTTCCGCCAGAGTTAACACAACTACCAATGTATGTAGAGTTCTCCACGACCTCCAGTGATTCTCCATGCCTCTTATGGGGTGTGTTCAGAGATTATGTTTTGAAGCACGAGTGTGCACTTTATGGTGCAAGGCGCATGCTGAAAGATCGTATGACGGTGGTCAGTCTAATCGACAGGCCTTGTGCTTCGCTTTGGTCTTCAAAGGCGATGTCTGCAAGGTTTTCACCAGCAATAAGCTGAAAACCAGGGTTTTGAGGAACTTCTGGCGTTCGTCTCATCGTTTCATCATTGGCGAAGTTGAACAAGAATGTAGAGAGTAGACAACCTTGTCGGACACTTGTTATAAGGAAGCTTGTGGGGAGCCCACTATACACTACCACAAGCTCCGAAGTATGGAAATATAGGGATTGGATTAATTTCACAAACTTCTAGAGTATACCCTGTTGAGCTGTTAGGACGGTCAGGTCCTAACGAACAAGTCTGCCCTTTGTTATATTTCACTGAGATTTGATTTCCTCTCTTTTGTAGCCAACTGAACTGCACCGCTCATTCTTCCATTGGTTCACCTACAATATAGCCTATCCTCATCTGTGTGATTTGTCTTCGTCCTTGAGGTTTTCCCACTCAAGTAACTAGACTAGCAACGTGACAGAATAAATTGTACCAAGCTCCCAAATCACTCAGATAGCACCACACAACACAACATGAGCAAATGTAGTTAAGAACACTGACCAATCGACAGAATCGAATGCATTCTTGAAGTCAAGGAACACCAAGATTGTGGGTTGTATATACACATGGCGTTTCTCTGACACCTGGTGGAGTGTGAATGTTTGGTTGACACGGCGTCTACTCGGCGGAATCCCGAATGATGCTCACGAGTCGAAAATTTGCGTGCCACCGTAAGATGACGAAGAATCAGTGACACCAGAGGCTTTGTGACAACGGAAGTGAAACTAACACCTCTGCATTTACCACATTTATTGAAAATGGGCAATATTACCGGCTCATCCCAATAAGCTTGGAAAAAGTCGTTCAGCTATAGCACTCTTTCGGGGCCTAGCTACCATGCCACCCGAAGGTTGCACGAGGGCTGGGATACTGCCAGGTTGCCCAAACATAGACAGGGGAAGTCGAGAGGCAGACGGACGGATCAGTAAATTCGCGCTCTAACCACTTGGGCCATCCCGCTTGGACGACTTGTTTCTACCAGATCGACTCAAACAGGCTAGATAGGCACTGACTGAGGGATTCACCGCCATCCTTGAACTGAGCAGGCGGGAGTTCGTCAGGACCAGAAGCATGATAATGGTTGAGTCCAAACGTCCTCCTTTGTTGAATATTTGAGCCACTCTGGCCTCTGTTAGTTTCGGGCTTTCGAGGACCAATCAAACGAATCAAGTGGAGCAACCAATGGACGTCACCAGAATTTTCACCTAACCCATATCACTAGCCTTCCGAGTCCACCAAGCACCACAGTCTGCACAGACACTCAGTTTCAAATGGCGTCGGATGGAGTTGTGGTTGCGGTCAGGAATCTGTCGCCAGGCCTCCAGCAAAGCCACGGTTCTATGTGAGATCGAATGTTTATATGAGGTTCTCTGGGTTGTGCTGTAAACGGAAGTTCCGGCTCTGAGTGGCACCGTGGATATCAGCTCCCAGTGGCCGCTAATATCGAACCGTCCAGCAGGCGTTCGAAGAGGCGGATCTTGTAGGTTCATTTGACTTTTGGGCCCACTAGCTTCTCAGTGAATAAGCTAGGTGTGCGCGTAGACCTGAAAAGCGGGTTGGAAACAACTGCGCACAGTTTCATGGTCGGAGTGCACGCTATTGTTCCAAAAGGAGCGACAAGCAAGTATCGACCCTCGCCACTACTGACCGACGGCGATGTGGCCTATTTGGGTTCAGAGCTGGTCCATTGGTGGGCACCACATCGTCAAGCCGTCTTCGTTGTTCCTGAAATCGGTACTGCAAAGCAACAGTCTGTGGTCGACACATATCTGAAGTATATAACCCGAGCCCGACCTAAAGCTGCCACCTTGACGTGGTGGTCGGGCTTCAGTGCTGTAATGATCCCGCGGGCTACACTGGCTGGAACTTCGTTCCACAAGGTTCAACCATGCCAGGAAGGCCAAAGGGGAGCGGCCAGACCAAGAGCAGCGAGACCCCGCACTACGAGCAATCGTGCTACGAGGCGGTCTGGGGGTAAAGTCGTACTGTCCTCTGCGACAGGAGTGTGAAGGCAGTAAGGTGTTTCCCCCAGGCGACCAGCATGTCCATATTTATGGAAGCAGCGATGCTGCCTTCCCCCGAGGAAGGACGGGTTAGAAAAGGGCGGCCCCAAAAACCGCACACTCCGATCGCCCAACGGTTGACCGTGACCGCCGGCGCATTATCCAATACGGTCGAAATACTTTTAAAACCAAAGAGCCCGGTGCTACTCAAAAGGCACCTGCTGTGCACAGCCGCATCAGGAATGAGACAGTAATGCCTTATTCCCTGCG